>NW_007076457.1:0-448 GCF_000164805.1 Carlito syrichta
TCCTTCCGCCTCAGCCTTCCAGGTAGCTGGAACTACAGGCGTGCACTACCACGCCCGGCTAATTTTTTTTTAGATTTATTGTAGAGATGAGGTCTCACCAAGTTGCCCGGGTGGGTCGCGAGCCCGCGGGCTCAGGCAATCCACTCACCTCGGCCTCCCAGGGCATGGGATTACAGGCTGAGCCACCAAGCCTAGCCAGGTCTCTTTTTCTTAATGTTTGATGTCCTATAACCTAAGCCCAGGTTTTCTGTTGATATTATGTATTTCATTTGAATTCCTTGTTTTTAATACATTTGGGGTAGTTCCTAGGGAATGCAAAGAAAAGTACTTTGTTTTATTTTTAACCTAGGAAATAGGCCAGAAGTCTGAATGAATAAAAGAAAGAAAAACAGCTGGGCTCGGTGGCTCAGCCTGTAATCCCACGCCTTGGGAGGCTGAGGTGAGTGGA
>NW_007076458.1:0-371 GCF_000164805.1 Carlito syrichta
ACTTTTATTTATTTATTTATTTATTTATTTATTTTTTAGTTGGAGTCTCACTCTGTCACCTGGATTGGAGTGCAGTGGCCACTCCCCAGCCACCGTAACCTCACCTGCTGGGCTCCAGTAGTCCTTCTGCTTCAGCCTTCCAAGTAGCCGGAATTACAGGCATGTGATACCACGCCCAGCTGATTTTTGGATTTATTGTAGAGATGAGGTCTCGCTGCCCAGGCGGATCTTGAACCCACGGGCTCTGGCAATCCATTCACCTCAGCCTCCCAAAGGCACGGGATTACAGGCTGAGCCACCGAGCCTGGCTTCATCTACTTTTAGAATAAAAGTCTCTTTTATAACCTATCTTGGTCAGCTTAATAGGTGAA
>NW_007076459.1:0-321 GCF_000164805.1 Carlito syrichta
GCTAGGATCTTGTTGAGAATTTTAGAATCTATGTTCATCAAAGATATTGGCCTGTAGTTCCCTTTCTTTGTTGAATGTTTACCTGGCTTGGGTATCAATGTTATGTTGGCTTCGTAAAATGATTTGGGGAGAATTCCATCTTTTTCAATTGCCTGGAATACCTTGAGTAGGATTGGTATCAACTCCTCCTTGAATGTCTTGTAGAATTCTGCTGGAAAGCCATCTGGACCCGGCCTTTTTTTTGTAGGAAGTTTTCTTATTATGTGGTCGATTTCCTTGATTATTATTGGTCTATTTAGGGTCTCAATTTCTTCTTGTTCC
>NW_007076460.1:0-343 GCF_000164805.1 Carlito syrichta
ACAGAGAAGAAAAGGAAAAAAGAACAACATTCTTCACAAGAGTACAGGGAAAAGAATAAAATATACATGAACTAACCACAAAACCAAAAGAAAGACAAAAAAACAACTCTATAAGAACTCTATGATAGGAATGAACTCTCACATTTCAATAACTAGCCTGAATGTGAATGGATTAAACACACCACTGAAAAGACATAGAATGGCAAAATGAATGAAATATCACCAGGCAACAATATACTGCCTTCAAGAGACCCATTACACTAGAAAAGACATACACAGACTCAAAGTAAGAGGATGGGAAACAAATTTTCAGGCAAATGGAACACAAAAGAAAGGAGGAGTG
>NW_007076461.1:0-467 GCF_000164805.1 Carlito syrichta
GCAGGAGGTATCACACTGCCAGACTTTAAACTTTATTTTAAAGATACAATAATCAAAACAGCCTGGTATTGATAAAAGAACAGGCATTTAGACCAATGGAACAGAATTGAGATTCCAGGAGCAAAACCTCAATTTCTCAACCAAATCATTTTCGACAAACCTCCACCACCAACCACTGGGGAGAGGAGAACCTATTTAGTAAATGGTGCTGGGAAAACTGACTGACCACATCCAGAAGACTAAAACAAGACCCCTACCTTTACCCATACACAAAAATCAACTCTAAATGGATCAGAGACCTAAACGTAAAAACTCGAACTGAAAGACCCTTAGAAAATGCAGGAGACACCCTAATGGAAATTGAAACTGGCAACCAATTCCTGATCAAAACCCCCAAGTACCCATGACATAAGAGATAAGGTAGACAAGTGGGACCTCATCAAACTGACAAGCTTGTGCAAAGCCAA
>NW_007076462.1:0-354 GCF_000164805.1 Carlito syrichta
AGCTAGACTGACCAAGAAAAAACGAGAAAAAATCCAAATAAGCACAATCAGAAACACAAAAGATGAAGTCACATCTGACCCTGAAGAAATACAAAAGATCATTAGAGACTACTATGCTCACTTATATGGAAACAAACTTGAAAACCTTAAGGAAATGGAGGACTTTCTGACATCACACAACCTACCTAATTTGGAACCAGAAGAAATTGACACCCTAAATAGACCAATAACAATCAAGGAAATTGACTACATAATAAGAAAACTACCCACAAAAACAAGCCCTGGTCCAGATGGCTTTCCAGCAGAATTCTACAAGACATTTAAGGAGGAGCTGATACCAAACCTACTGAAGGC
>NW_007076463.1:0-412 GCF_000164805.1 Carlito syrichta
TATCTGAGATAACACTAATAAAGAATACTGTGAATGAAATAAATAACAAACTGATAAGCATGGAAAGCAGAATTACCCAAACAGTAGAAAGAATCTCAGAGCTTGAGGACTAAAATATAGAACTAACCCAAAATCTTAAAAACATAGAAAACAAGCTCAAAAAGATAGAACAAAGCCTTCAAGAGATTAGCAATTACTTCAAGAGAACATACCTAAGAGTAGTTGGCATTCCTGAGGCAGAAAGAGAGACATAGACCACACTGGAACAAACTTTCCATGAGATCATTCAAGAAAACTTCCCTTATCTAATTGATGATGCAAAAATTCAAACACAAGAGATTCAGAGAACCCATGCAAGACAACAAATGAGAAGACCAACTCCTAGACATATAATAATTCACCTAAACAAAGT
>NW_007076464.1:0-323 GCF_000164805.1 Carlito syrichta
AAAAATTAGCTGGGTGTGGTAGCGCGTGCCTGTAGTTCCAGCTACTTGGAAGGCTGAGGAGGAGGGATCGCAGGAGCCCAGCAGGTTGAGGCTGTGGTGGCCAGGAGCATGCCATTGCCCTCCAGCCTGGGTAACAGAGTGAGACTCCAACTAAAAAAAAAACAAAATTAGCCAGGCATGGTGGCACACACCTGTGATTCCAGCTACTTGGGAGGTTGAGGCGGAAGGATGCTGCGGTAGCTGTGAGAGTGCCACTCTACTCCTGCCTGGGCAACACAGGGAGACTCTGACTCAAAAAAAAAAAAAAAAGAAGAAAAGAAGGA
>NW_007076465.1:0-353 GCF_000164805.1 Carlito syrichta
GGTCTATATGCCTGTTCTTGTACCAATACCAGGCTGTTTTGATTACTGTAGCCTTATAGTAAAGTTTGAAGTCTGTAAGTGTGATCCTTACTGCTTTGTTTCTTTTGCTAAGTATTGTTTTTGCTATTTGTGGTTGTTTATGTTTCCATATGAATTTCTGTATTGACATTTCTAGGTCTGAGAAGAATGATGTTGGTAGCTTAATGGGTATTGCATTGAATCTGTAGATTGCCTTTGGTAGGATGGACATATTAACACTGTTGATTCTTCCTATCCATGAGCATGGAATAGTTTTCCATTTGTTTGTGTCTTCTTGGATTTCTTTAAGCAGTGTTTTGTAATTTTCATTGTAA
>NW_007076466.1:0-330 GCF_000164805.1 Carlito syrichta
CTTTGTGGGTTTTGGGGGGACCTTGTTGGTGTTAATGTTTATTTTTATTCCACTGTGGTCTGAGAAGGTGTATGATAAAATTTCAGTCCTTTTAAATTTGCTTATGCTTGATTTATGGCCAAGTATGTGATTGATCTTAGAATATGTTCCATGCAGTGATGAGTAGAATGTGTATTCTGTGGTCTTTGGATGAAGTGTTCTGTTCTGTAGGTATTGATTAAGTCCATTTAGTTAAGAGTCCCATTGAGGTTCCGGATCTCATTGCTGATTTTTTGTCCTGATGATCTGTCTAGGGTTGTGAGTGGGGTATTAAAGTCCCCAGTTATGATG
>NW_007076467.1:0-348 GCF_000164805.1 Carlito syrichta
ACATTGTGAAGATGTCCATCTTACCTAAGGCAATCTACAAATTTAATGCAATACCCATCAAATTACCAGCAACATTCTTCTCAGACCTACAAAACACAACACAGGAATTCATATGGAAACAAAAACGTCCAAGAATAGCCAGAACAATCCTCAGCAAAAAAAAAAACAAAGCAGGTGGTATTACATTATCAGACTTCAAACTTTACTATAAGGCTACAATCATCAAAAAAGCTTGGTATTCGTACAGGAACACACATAAAGATCAATGGAATAGAACTGAGATTCTAGAAGCAAAACCTCAATTTCTCAACCAACTCATCTTCGACAAAGCCTCCACCACCTATCACT
>NW_007076468.1:0-364 GCF_000164805.1 Carlito syrichta
TACACTGTTGGTGGGAGTGTAAACTAGTGCAACCTCTGTGGAAAGCAGTGTGGCGATTCCTAAAAGCTCTAAATATCAACTTTCCATATGACCCCACAATCCCCCTACTGGCAATATACCCTGAGGAACTCAAATCACTCTATCAAAAAGATACCTGCACACGTATGTTTATCACAGCATTGTCCACAATACCAAGAACCTGGAAACAACCATGCTGTCCATCAAAAGAGGACTGGACTAAAAAAATGTGGTACATATACACGATGGAATACTAAGCAGTCATAAAGAAAGAATAAAATCAAGAAATTTGCAGCAACCTGGATGGAACTAGAGTCTATAATACTGAGTGACCTCTCACAGAAAC
>NW_007076468.1:762-90256 GCF_000164805.1 Carlito syrichta
TGAACAAAGCATATTTGTATACCTAACCCTTAACTGTACCCCACAATATCGTAATAAAAAGTATTGATTATAAAAAAAAAGATTTGACACTATAAAACACTAGAAGAAAACATAGGTGAAATATTTCAGGATGTTGGTCTAGGCAAAGATTTTATGGCTAAGACTTCAAAATGCACAGGCAAAAACAACAACAAAAGAGATAAATGGGCCTACATTAAACTAAAAAGCTTCTGTGCCACAAAGAAAACTATCAAAAAGAGTGGGGGAAAAAAAGCCTGTAGAATGGGAGAAAATATTTGTGAACTTTATGTCCGATGAGAAACTAATATTTAGAACAACAAACGATCTGATTAAAAAGTAGGTAGAAAATCTAAGTAAACATTTCTCAAAAGAAAACATATAAGTAGCTGACAAATATGTGAAAAAATGCTTAGTATCCCTATTCATCAGGGCAATGCAGATCAAAATCACAATGAAGTATCATCTCATCCAAGAAAAATGGCTACTGTCAAAAAGACACAAAAAAAAATGCTGGTGAGGATTCAGAGATCAGGGAGCCTTTATCCATTGTTGGTGGGAATATAAATTAATACAGATGTTATACAAAAACAGCATGTCAGTTTCTTGAAAAAATTAAAGAAAAGACTACCGTAGGATTTAGCAACTCACTACTTGGTATTTATTTTAAAGGAAAGAAAATCAGTATTTGAATAGAGTACCTGCACCCCATGTTTATTCCACAAAGATTCACAACAGGTAGGATATGGAATCAGCCTAAATATCCACCAACAGATGAATGGATAAAGAAAATGTGGTATATATGTCCACAATGGAATAACATTCAGTCATAAAAAAGGACAAAATCTTGTCATCCATGGCAACATGGGTAAGACTAGAAGACATCATGCTTGGTGAAATAATATAGGTACAGACAGAGAAATACCACATGTCCTCACTCATACATGGGAGCTAAAAAAAAATTGAGCCTGTGGAAATAGAGAGTAGAATTGTGGATATTAAAGACTGGGAGAAGAGGGCCATAGAAGGAGGTTGGTCAATGGGTAGAAAAGTACAGCTGGATAGAAAGAGTGCGTTCTGGTGTACTGAAGCATTGTCGGTTGAAGATGACTAATGATAGTTTATTGCACATTTACAAACAGCTGGAAAAGAGGATTTTGAATGTTCACAACACAAAGCAAGGATAAATGTTTGAGAGATGGATATTTAATAATTCTGATTTCATTATTGTATGCATATATTGAAACATCACTATGTGTCCCATAAATATGTACAATTATTACGTGTCAACTAAAAATTTAAAAAAAATTTTAAAGAGTGCCTGACACATAAAAAGTCCATGGCAACTGTTTACAAAATAAGTGAATGAATAAACAGGAGCTTATTTAATGGATAGTTTTTTCTCCCTTCATAAATACAGCTGATTTCATGAGGCATTTTAAAGAATATTTGATGTGATGCATGCTTCCTAAAATGATTAGGGGAGAGTTTCGTCTTTCTCGATTGCCTGGAATATTTTCAATCGAATTGATATCAGCTCCTCCTTGTATGTTTTGTAGAATTCTGCTGGAAAGTCATCTGGTCCAGAGCTTTTTTGGTAGGTAGTTTTCTTATGACAGAGTCAATTTTCTGGGTTGTTATTGGTCTACTTGGTGTCTTAATGTCTTCTTATTTCAAACTTGGTAGATTGTGTGGTCAGAAAGTCCTTCATTTCATTTAGGTTATCGAATTTGTTTCCATACGGTTGTACATAGTAATCTCGGATAATCTTTTGTATTTCTTTGGGGTCAGTTGTGACTTGATTTTTTGCACTTTGTTTATCTGGGCCTTTTCTCTCTTTTTCTTGGTTATTCTGGCTAGGGGGTCCATCAATCTTGTATATCCTTTCAAAGAACCAACTTTTTGTTTCATTTATTTATTTTTTTCCTATGGGATTTTTGTCTTCTATGTCCTGTATTTGGGCTTTTACTTTGGTGATCTGGATTTTTCTGCTGAAGTTAGGGTTTTGGTGATCTTGCCTTTCCAGTTCCCTTAGTGATTTGTTAGGGTGTTAAGTTTTTTTCCTTTCTATTTTCTTGATGTGTTTGTAGAGATATAAATTCCCCTGTGAGTACTGTTTTCATGGCATCCCAGAGGTTTTGGTAAGATTTTTCCTCATCTTAATTTGCTTCCATGAATCTTTTAATTTCTGTTTTGATTTCTGCGTTGACCCAGGAGTTGTTCAGCATCATGCTGTTTAGTGTCCATGTCTTTGTGACGTTTGGGGAAATTTTGATGGTGATGATACTTATTTTTATTCCACTGTAGTCTGAGAAGGCGCATGGCAGTATTTCAATCTTGTGATATATGTTTATGCTTGATTTATGGCCAAAGATGTGGTCAATATTGGAGTGATGAATAGAATGTTTATTCCATGGTTGTTGGGTGGAGTGTTCTATAGGTATCTATTAAGTCCTTTTGGTCTAGTGTCATGTTGAGGTTCCAGATCTCCTTGTTGATTTTTTGCCTTGATGATCTAGCTAGGGTTGTTAGTGGGGAATTTAGGTCCCCAGCAATGATAGTGTTAAAGTCAATATATTTTTTTAGTTTTCTTAGTAGCTGCTTTATGAAAACTTGTGCTCCTGTGTTGGGTGCATATGTGTTTAGGATGGATATTTCTTGTTGATATATCACACCTTTTATCATTATGTAGTACCCCTCTGCATCTTTTTAAATTTAACATCACACTGATAACCAAACCAGGTAAAGACCCAACAAAGAAAGAGAACTACAGGCCAATATCCCTGATGAACATAGATGCAGAAGTTCTCAACAATATTCTAGCAAATTGGATCCAACAACATATCTCAAAAATCATCCGCGATGACCAAGTGGGCTTCATCCCCAGAATGTAGGGCTGGTTCAACATCTGCAAGACCATAAATGTAGTTAAATACATCAATAGATGTAAAAACAAGAACCACATGATTATATAATTAGTTGGGGAAAACGCTTTCAATAAAATCCAGCATTTTTTCTGAACACCTACACATAGAGGGAACATACCACAAAATAGTAAGAGCCATCTATGATAAGCTCACAGCCAAGATATTGCTAAATGACAGAAACTGGAACCATTTCCCCTGAAAACTAGAAAAAGACAAGGCAGCCCATTCTCACCCCTCCTGTTTAACACAGAGTTGGAAGGCCTAGCTAGAGCAATCAGACAAGAGAAGGAAGTCAGGGGTATCCCAATAGGAAAAGAAGAAGTCAAGTTATCCTTCTTTACTGACAATATGATCCTATACTTCAAAAATCCAAGAGAATCTGCCAAAAATCTCCTTGCAATGCACTGAAAAAAGACTTTGGCAAAGTCTCAGTGTATAAAATAAACGTGCAAAAGATATTTGCATTCTTTTGGACCTACAACAAACAGGCAGAGGACCAAATAAAAAGCACAATTCCATTCACAATAGTCACACACACAAAAATGAACTACCTCGGCATTCTCAACCAGAAGAGTGAAAGATATTTACAAAAAAACTGCAAAACACTGCTCAAAGAAGTCAAAGATGATACAAAAAAATGAAAAAATATTCCATGCTCATGCATTGGAAGAATCAACATTGTTAAGATTTCTGTCCTACCAAAGGCAATCTACAGACTAGATGTAATACCCATTAAATTACCAACATCATTCTTCTCACACCTGGAAACAACAATACAGAAACTCATATGGAAACATAAACAACCATGAATAGCCAAAACAATCCTTAGCAAAAAAAACAAAGCTGGAGGCATCAGACTTCCAGACTTCAAACTTCTTTTTATAAGACTACAGTAATCATAACAACCTGGTATTGGTACAAGAACAGGCACATAGACCAATGGAACAGGATAGAGATTCTGGAAGCAAAACCTTAATTTCTCAACCAACTCGTCTTCAACAAAGCCTCTAATAACAACCACTGGGGAGAGGAGAACCTATTTAGTAAATGGTACTAGGAAAACTGGCTGACCACAAGCAGAAGAATGAAACAGGACCCCTACCTATCATCATATACGAAAATCAACACCAAAAGGATCAAAGACCTAAATGTAAAACCTCAAAAATTAAGAATCTTAGAAAATGCAGGAGATACACTTATGGAAATCAGAATAGGCAACCAATTCCTGAAGAAAACCAAAAAACCCATGCCATAAGAGACAAGATAGACAAGTAGGACCTCATCAAACTGAAAAGTTTCTGAAAAGCAAAATAAACCATCAAGAGAGCAGGGAGAGCACCCACAGAAGGAAAAAAGTATTTGCTCACTGTATGCCTGTCAAAGGCCTAACATCCAGGATCTACAAGGAACTCAAACATGCCAAAAGGAAAAAAACGAACAGCCCCATTAATTAGTGGGCAAAAGACATGAATAGACACGTCACAAAAGAAGACATATGAGGCCTGGTTCGGTGGCTCAGCCTGTCATCCCGTGCCTTTGGGAGGCTGAAGTGAGTGAATTGCCTGAGCCTGAGGGTTCGAGACCCACCTGGGCAGCGAGACCTCATCTCTACAATAAATCAAAAAATCAGCCAGGAATGGTAGCGTATGCCTGTAATTCCGGCTACTTGGAAGGCTGAGGCGGAAGGATCGCGGAGCCCAGCAGGTCGAGGCTGCAGTGGCCGGGTGCGGCCACTGCACTCCAGTCTGGGTGACCGAGTGAGAGTCCAACTCAAAAAAAAAAGAAGACACAAGCCGGGCTCGGTGGCTCAGCCTGTAATTCCGCGCCTCTGGGAGGCTGAGGTGAGTGGATTGCCTGAGCCCGCGGGTTCGAGACCCGCCTGGGCAGCGAAACCTCATCTCTACAATAAATCAAAAAATCAGCCGGGCGTGGTAGTGAACACCTGTAGTTCCGGCTACTCGGAAGGCTGAGGCGGAAAGATCGCTGGAGCCCAGCGGGTCGAGGTTGCGGTGGCCGGGAGCGGCCACTGCACTCCAGTCTGGGCGACCAAGTGAGACTCCAACTCAAAAAAAAAAAACAAAAAAAAACACATATGAGCAGTCAACAGACACATGAAAAAAATTCTCAACCTCACTAATCATTAGAGAAACACAATTCAAAACCACATTGAGATACCACCTAACTCCAGTAAGAATGACCATCATTAATAAAACAAAAAACAACAGATACTGGGCGAGGATGTGGAGAAAAGGGAACACTTCTACACTGTTGGTGGGAATGCAAACCAGTTCAAACTCTATGGAAAGCAATTTGGCAATTCCCCAAAGAATTAGAAATTGACCTTCCATATGACCCAGCAATACCCCTTCTGGAAATATATCTTGAGGAACATAAATCACTCTACCAAAAAGATTCCTGCACATGCATGTTTATTGAAGCACTATTTACAGTAGCAAAAACATGGAACCAGTCTTGCTGCCCACTGAAAATGGACTGGATTTTTTAAAGTTGTACATATACACAATGGAATATTACACAGCCATGAAGAAGAACAGAATTATGGACTTTACAGCAACTTGGATGGATTTAGAGTCTACTATATTCAGTGATCTATTACAGAAACAAAGAACTGAGTCCCACATGCTCTCATTTATAAGTGGCCTCTGAACATTTATCATAATACCATAAGAAAGGCATTGGCAGTAGACAGAAACTGCCAGGGGATGAATGGGGAGCAAATAACATAAATAAGGGTAACTGATCTCAAATCAGGTGAAGTGGGGACCAAATAGAACCCCAAACTTTTATCTGTACAATGACCATTTGTATACCTAATCCTGAATTGTACCCCATCTTTAAAATAAAATAAAAAATATTTGATTGTACATTTAATTTTTCTTCTCTTTTCAAATTTCAATAAACATTTTGACATTTTCAAAAGGAAGACACCAGTTTAATTCGAGTACTAAGTAACTATCAAATTGTTTAAATTGTAGTGAAAAAAATTGACAATGCAGGAAAAAATGTCCTTAGAAAAAACTACAATGATCAGTTGAGTTTATTTGCATTTTAATTATAATGTCTTTTTATTAATATAAAATTGTAAAGTTTCTAAAGTAGTGCTATGCGCATTATTTCTTTACACAGTTACTTTCCAATAGATGAATAACAGACTTTCTAGCATGTTATAAGCAAATGGATTGCAGTCAGTTGGGGATTCTAGCATGATCTGGGAATCCAGGAAAGGTTTCATGGAGACATTAGTTCTGAAGAATACTCACAAATCCATCACTGAGTGGGAGAGTGTGGTGGATGGAATGGGGAACAATTCTGAAAGAAGAAGGAGCATTTGCAGAACTCTGAGATGAAAATGATCACAGAGCCCATGAGAAATGGAAAGAAGACTGATGTAGCTAAAGAGAAAAGAGTAAGGAGAGAAGTCACCCCAAAGTCAAGTGAGGGGGGCTGTCAGGAGAGCATACAGGGTCTTGTGGGTCAGGTGAAGGACTTGAGTCCTGGTCCTACGAGTCATAGAAAAACACTGAGGAATGTAAAGCAAGGTTAAGGTGTGGGCATATAAGTGTCTTTCAAAGGTCCTTCTCACTGAAGTATGGAGAATAAATGATGGACTATACACGAAAGGCAAAGTAAGAATGAGCAGAAGATGTTGAACAGGTTTTGCTGGGGATAGATGATTATGGATTCCACTAGAATCCTGGTGGTGGATGCAAAGAGAAGTAGAGAACCAGGGATTCCACACGTAAGATCAATAGACAGGGAAATATGTGGCATGTGGGGAAAACAGAGGCTCATAAACCTACACAAAAGGTTGGTGATGGAACCACTCCCTGGGAGGGCACCCCTGCAGACAGCACATTGATAGAGAAAGGCTTGAGTTTAATTTTGGAAATCTTAACCTTGAGGTGCCTGCAAGGCATTACAGCAGAGGTGGCAAGCAAGAGCTATGCAGGAGCACCTGAGATTCACAAACTGGTTTAATCTGGATTTAAAATGCTTAGTAGAAAAAAAATCGGGTTCCTTACCTCTTTTTTGGAAACATAAAACATGGCAGTACTGATTTTCTTCAGATAGAATAAAGCGAGTCAGCTCCCCAAAGGGAAATGTGGCTAAAATTCACACTGGCCACTGGCCAGTGCTGTTAACTGGTGAGGTGTCCAACTCCCTGCAGAAAGACCTTTTTTGGGACCAGGTAATCATTTTCTTTTTCTGTCTTGTAATTCCCTTGCCTAGCATATATTCTCATATTGTCTGTGGTTTTAAATTTGTATTCCTGAGGGAACATTAATATGTACTCAGAAAATACTCGTTAAACAAAGTTGAAATTGACTTCGATGCTGCAAGACATCTCAGAGTCACTATTAGTCTAATACGTGAGGAGGATTTGGTAATGACACAGTTCCCTAAATATTTAAACACAGAATGCTTTTTCTAAGATCATCTCTGACAACTAGTATTCTATGAATTATTCTTTGCTCAAATCTTTGTTAAACAGTTCTCTTTTTATTCAATAGTCCCATCCTGGTTAAAAAAAAAAATACAAAGTAGTCACAATGATCCTTTCCCAAGGAATGCAATAGAATTTGTCTGTAATACTTAAAAATGTTTTTTTCTTTTCTAGATATAAACCCTGAGCACACAGGGGTGTGCCACTAATACCTCTGTTGCTGTGGTCATTCAGGGGACCTTGATCATCTGTCAAGAAGGTCACAGTCATCCTGTATCCCTGTGGTGGCATTGGGGTCTGTATGATGGTGTGTTTGGGGGTTAGGATGAAAGGGGTGGCCGGGGGAAGGGTGAGCAGTGCTAAATCTGGTTTTTCATATTATAATCAACTATAGAGAGAATCATAGTCATCTGCAGAAAAGCATTAAGGCTAGGGAGGGGAAAGAGTTATCGTTCTTCCTCTACTTGCTGTTCCCAGTCTTATCCAAATTTATATCTTCATGGCCTCAGATTTGGAGCATAGTTAACTGCATATGCAGCATTCTCAACTGAATCGACATTCTGAAACACTACACCAAACAAAAACTGAACTCCACTTGTAAAAAGACTGGTTTCAGCCAGGCACGGTGGCTCAAGCCTGTAATCCCAGCACTTTGGGAAGCTGAGGTGAGAGGATTTCCTGAGCCCACGGATTTGAGAACAGCCTGGGCAACTTGGTGAGATCTCATCTCTACAATAAATTTAAAAAATTAGCCAGGCGTGGTAGCATGTGCCTGTACTTCTGGCTGCTTGGAAGACTGAGGTGGAATGATCACCTGAGCCCAGCAGGTCGACGCTGGGGTGGCCATGAGCGTGCCGCTGCACTCCCACCTGGGTGACTGAGTGAGACTCCAACTCAAAAAAAAAAAGAGAGAGATTGTTTTCTACTTTGTTGTTCACAATGGATTCACTATTTTTCTATTCATCTGCTTTTAAGGTATAATACAGTGAAAATGCCAGATCTCTTTATAACAACTTCATGTGTTTCTTCTCTTTGATAATTAAGAAATGTAAGTATGCCCAGAATTCCAGAGATACATCAGAAACACAAAGTATACATTAAAATTACGGTCCTGGCAAAGATACTTTCAAAATAAAAGGACTGAGATCTATTTTAGAATGGCTACTAATATTAATGTTATGTTAGATATTATAGTACAAAATATTATGAAAGCATTAATACAAAAGGGATTAAATAGTATATAAAATATTTTAAATAAATAAACAATAGTCATATAATTTTAGGCAATGTGTCATATACAATACCCAGAATATAGTAAATGGTCTATATATGCTAGTTATCATCATTTCCTACTTAACTTTTGTAACTCTACTTTGGACAATAATCCACTTGACCCACAAATAAATTTATAATCTTGAGTAAAAAATGAACAAAATTTCATTAGCCAGGATTAAAACAAACAAACAGACAGACAAAAAACGAAGCTAGTAAGTTTAAACTCTTTCAAACTTGAAATAAAATTTTCTGTCTCTTTCTGTATCTCCTTTATTCACTAAAAACTGGAAATGGTATCATTGTATGTGCAACCAAGTGAAAGTATTATTACAAATGCATAAGAAAAAGTCAGAAAAATCCCCGGGGCTCTTCCTAAGCACTGCTCAGAAACTCCTTCTTAAGTACTTATTTCATAGTTGATCTTTTTAAAAAAGAAAATGAGAAAGATCTCCAATTTCTAAAGTTTGGAAGTAACCAAATACTTCTTTTTTTTAAGCAGAAAAATGTTATTTCTATCAAATTGAAAAGTAGGAATCAACCTTCAAGCAAGATAATCCAAATCATCAATAATAAGATTAACAGGATAGTTGTACAGATCAGACTACATACAGGTTTAGATACTTTGAATTAAGCACATATGCCAAAATCAAGAGGGCCCAACAACTGCCACACTGAGGAAAAGCACTCTGACTCATGGTAAACACACACTTCTGGGAAACTTGAGCTGACATTTCACAGGACAGTAAACCAAAGAGACGAGCATCATTGGGTTAGAGGACTGATCTGGACTTGAGAGTGACTACAGTGAAATGACCTCATTACTCAACAGTTTCCCCAGAGATCTGCTGATCTTAAAAGCAAGAATATATAAAAATCAGTAGTACAAATTCTCATAAAACTAGAAAAGTCCTCTAAGCCCTAATATCCTTGGAGCTTACATAAAGACTGAGTTTTCGTTTTTCTTTCTTTACCTTTCTATAAATTAAATAGAAAGTAGCTTGTTTTTATTTAGTACACTTCTGGCTATATAGCAAAAGCTTTAAAATGAAAAAAAAAAAAGAATGGTTTTATAAAATGAATTAAACTATCCAAATAATAAACTGTATTTGGAAACTAGAAATATGAAACTCTGAAACACCCTCATTAGTCATAGAATTTAGGAAGATGCATGTGTTCACATATTCAGAGATAAAAATCATATGTCAGCTCTTAGGTTTGTTCCATTCCATTCAGTTACAGTTATTTCTTAAGAAATTGCCAGCTTAATGAATTTCAGAGTTGACACCAGAATCAGAAAGCACTATGGGAAAACTCAGACTCAGAGGGAACATAGCGTGGAGAGATCTTTGACTGAGAAATGGCTTTTCATCTCAGTATTGCAACTTAGGACCTTGTGTAACTTTGGTGATTAATAGACTCTAACCCTAACTTTCCTTATATGCCATATGAGTTTAAGGATAGGCTGGTTTTCAAAGTTGTAGCAATGATTAAAAATGAAGTAATATGTCTAAATTGCATGCCATGTACATGCACCCATCTATTCAAAAATCAACAATTGAGCATCTAGTATGTATCAGTCCTACTGATGGGGAAACACAGTGAACAAGAAAGATACATTTCCTAGACACATTCTACCGGAGCATACAGAAAATAGCCAAGTCAGCAAATACAGGCTAAAAATATAATGTCAGAGACACAAATTGAGGAACATTCTTCAGAATAACTGGCTGGTATGCTTCACAAATGTCAAAACAAGAAAGATACATGTTGAAGAACTGTTTCACAATAAAAGACTAAAATAGCATAAAAACATAAAAACTAAATGCAGTGCATGATTCCAGGTTGGATCCTGGATATGGAAGAAATAACCACAAAGGACATTACTAGAATAACTGACCATTTTGAATGTGACTTATAGATTTGGTACTATTACATTGATGTGAAGTTTCCTGATTCTGATACCTGTTCTGTGGCAAGGGGATCTCTTTGCTTTTAGGAAGGACACACTAAAGTATTTAGGGATAAATGGGCAAAATGTTTCTAACATCCCTTAAATGGCTAAAAATATGGAAGGAAGAAGGGAAGCAGTCATGGAAGGAGACGGGGTAACAAATCAAATGGGGAAATTGCAAATAATTAGTGAGTCAGGGTAAAGTCGAGATAAGAGGTACTCATTCTACTCTGGTGAATTTTCCATACGTTTGAAACCATATAAAAATAAAATGCACTTTAGGGGAAGACAGAAAGGTTTCCAACAAATAATCATTTTCTTGTTCCCTCCTGTCTTTATACTCTCTGCCTCTCTGGAGTACGTTTTGCAAATCTTAGTTGGAATTTCAACAACAGAAACAGAGGGATGGTGTATAGGTGTCCCATACTGAGTAGACCAGTTCTGCCTCAGTGGATTTGATGAAATCAATACTTCGTAGTGCAGGACTTTGGGTAGAATTATGTTACTGACTTGCAGGAGCCAAAAGACATCCCTAAGCACCTAGTGCAGCTCCTAAAGCTGGTGTTTTATTTGGGAAACAAACTCAACTTGTAGCAGATTTTAAAAAGCATGTTAACATTTCAAAGCTAAGGAACTAACCTCTCCTTCATTTCCTAGCATACCTGAGAGAAACAAGGAGCTTTAGGTTAGTAAAGATGCATCTGTCACTTTCAGTTTAATTACTCTAGCATTTCTTGGACTGGGTCTGATCTATTACATTCATGAAAGTTTCTGTAATCAGAACGGTTCATTGTATTCATTTCTGGATTAATTAATAGTGTCACACATAAACCAATTGAGGTCAACTAGCAGGTTTATTTCTAATTTTTTAGATTAAATGTGCATTCCCATGCATGCGAATATGAATTTGTATATATAACCATAAATACAAACTTAAAAGAATACACATCAACAGTTAAAAGATCTGTATGGTAGATATATAGATATAGATACAGATATAGACAGACAGATAGATACACATATATTACTTCAAATAATAGACAAAAGCGCTGTATTCCATATGATCTACAAAGAAAATGTTTACCTTTGGTGAAGGTGAGTACTTGTAAAATATAAAATCTAGATGTGTGATAATAGTCATTATTTTTAGTGTTGTTTAGCTTTGGCACTGCTGGCCTCTTGATATATTTCAGTCTGGGTAAGAAAATAATATCCAGGCCGGGCTCGGTGGCTCAGCCTGTAATCCCAGCGCTTTGGGAGGCCGAGGTGAGTGGATTGCCTCAGCCCGTGGGTTCGACACCCGCCTGGGCAAATCTCTACAATAAATCAAAAATTAGGCGGGCGTGGTAGCGCGCGCCTGTAGTTCCAGCTACTTGGAAGGCTGAGGCAGAAGGATCACCGGAGCCCAGCTGGTTGAAGCTGCGGTGGCCGGGAGAGGCCACTGCACTCCAGTCTGGGCGACAGAGTGAGACTCCAACTCAAAAAAAAAAAAAAGAAAATGGCCTGTTCTACTTGAATTTCTTAAAATATGATTATCAAGATTATTTGTTTCTTTTAAATTTACTGTCTTCTACTTTGGCAATAGTCTTATCTTATAACCATTCGAGTATTTTTTAATAGACGAATTCAAATCTGGAATGTCCACTTCCAACTATCTTGGGGTATTTCATAGCAGACCAGTAATTCTGTTAAGAATAAAAAATCCTGACGAAATTGTAAACCATGGATTTGAAAGCGTGAGAAGCCTGCTGAAGTAGATGGTCTTGAAAGGCCAGATCCTGGAGAGAAAGAAAGTTCATGGAGATGAGCTAAAGTTTCTAGACAATGGGTAGAAAACAATCAGGGCAGTTACTACTGCTTGACACAGGCCGAGATGTGACTAAGCTGGTAGAGTGGCTACTAAGAGTCCCAAGTCACAGAGGAGTTTTCAGTGATTTCACGGGGCTGGGAAAACAAAAATTGGAGTTCTGGGCTGTCACGACATTTAGGACTTGATTGACTAAAATTCCAGTGGGGAATGAGGTTCAAAAAGTGAGATTGGCACCTGCTGCCCACTGGGCTTTTACCAGCTAAGCTACCCAGGACAAGGTGCCAAGGAACAAAGCAGCAAGTGTGTGAAAATAAGCCAAATGTAGCTGAAGAGACATATGGAGTTTTCAGAATTCCCACCATACTAGGGAGACCAAATATGTACTTCAGAGCCTCCCAGAAACGGGCTCAAGCAAACACTCCAGGCTTGAATTGGGACACCTGGAGGGATGGACCACAGGTGTGGGGGTAAACCAGAGGTAGCCTGAACCTTACTGAAACTTCAAACTAACATAAGTTAATTCAAGATCTGATCAGATTTGGGTGATATACCTCTTTTGGGCCAGCCAGAAGAAATGCTAAATTATAGTAAATCTAAGACTGGTAGTGAAAGCAAAAATTTTAGGGACATTAAGAAATAGAACCAGAGGAAAAAATAGGCAATCCAAATATATCTACAGGTGACACAAATACTAGAGTAATCATATAAACTTTTAAAATAATGGGGATTAATACCTTTAAGCAAATAAATGACCAGGTGGAGAATTTTATCAGAAAATAATCACATGGAAAAATTCAAATTGAAAAACACAGTAACTAACATTTATAGCCTGATAGACTGGATTCAGCTGAAGAGAAGATGAATGAGCCAGAAGATAGATTAAAAGAAAACATCTAGACTATAATTCAGAGGGTCAAACAGATGGGAACTACAGAGAGGAGCATAAGAGACATATTATGCATAACAGTTAACATCAAAAGCATGTGCTACATCACCCATGGTTGTATCATTTATAATAGCCCAAAATTTTTCATTAATGCTAGAAGAGATAAATACATTGTGGTATATTCATATAATGAAAAACTATTTAGTACTGAGATAAAAATAATAAACTATTTTTATTTTTCCTGGAAAAGGAGAGAAACATAACTTGGAAACTGGCATCACTGGCAAAAGTAGATGAAGATGTGTGTGTCCTAGTGTTGATTAAGTCTATTACTAACTTTTCTGAGATCAGAGGTTTGTCAGTGATCTTACACATAGGTTTGTGATCAGACTTTGCTTTTGTCTCCAGACGAGGTTGGACATTAGTGAAAATATCCGTATATCTTCTTAACCAATTGTTCTTTTATGAGTACAAGGCAATTCTCTATGTCTCTAGATAGCTCACTGTAAATTCAATCAGCAAGAGAACCATCAATTGGAAAATTAATACCTTGAAAGGTGTTCTTGGGGAACAAGGCCAGATGGTATAGGAAAGGTATCTTGAGGTGTTCTGTAGTGCCACAAGAGTTTCCTGCATAAGTGACCTCAATTTTTAAAAATATTCACAAATTTCCCCCAGAAAAGTAAAATCTATAAAAAGTAAAACATAGCCGGTCTCAGTGGCTCAGCCTGTAATCCCGCGCCTTTGGGAGGCTGAGGTGAGTGGATTTTCTGAGCCCGCGGGTTCGAGATCCGCCTGGGCAACAAGACCTCATCTCTACAAAAAATCTAAAAATCAGCCGGGCGTGGTAGCACATGCCTGTAATTCCGGCTACTCGGAAGGCTGAGGTGGAAGGATCGCTGGAGCCCAGCAGGTCGAGGCTGCGGTGGCCAGAAGCGGCCACTACACTCCAGTCTGGGCGACAGAGTGAGACTCCAACTCAAAAAAAAAAAAAAAAAAAGTAAAACATATTTGCTTCTTGTTAATTTCTAAACTAGTAACTTTAAGTCTAAAAGTTTATTTGCTCTGTGTAAAGAATTCAGGTTCACCAGCTCCAGTAGCCTGTCCATTGGACATGATGACATGGGAAACTTTAGAAAATAGACGTGACTATCTCTGGTACATGTGAATTTTCTTTTACAATGGTCACTCTGACTAAAGGATACACAGTTAATTCATTTTCCTGGAGAATAGGCTAGGATGCATCTAAACATTAAGATAAAGGAGGACATGGAAGGACATGAAGTATTTTACCATGGCCCTGTATAACTGCACCAAACAGAAGGGAAAAAAAAGCAAAATGCTATGCTTTTATACTATGTACAATTTCATACATCACCATTAATTGTGATAATATACTATTCTTACCATTAAATAAAACATTAGCAATAACCTTACTGTAGACATAAGGAAAACTGAGGTGTGAGACTCAGTTTTTTTATCCAGTACTTGACAAGGAATTAGTAACCAAGCTGAAACCACAACTCAGTTATTCTGACCCACAATAAAGAGGTTTTTCTTTTACAAATGGTTGGCATAGTTTTTCCAAATTGTATCATTTTGAGGTTTAATATAAATAGGGCAGGAATAAAATTCTTGTCTCATTCTAGTAGAACATTTATTTTCTAACCTTGAAGGTTCAATCACGGTTGTCTCATAGGCCCCTAAAACGGCAAATAAGAGACTACAACTTTTCAGATGTTCCACTTCAGTAGAAATGCTAAGAACAAAAAGAAGAATGAGATCTTTGCAGAAAGATTTGAGGAAGAAGAAGGAATAAGTAGAGAAAGAGAGCACCAGGATGGAAAAATATGTCTGAAGCCTTCGGCCAAAGAATTTGTGTTGGCAAACATTGTGTGAGCATCAAGCACATATGTTTGCATGGAAAGTAACTGTTTTATTGCACTTGAGATGACTTTAAAATTCTTTGATACTCCTCTCACTACCTAATTCTTTTCTTCTTGATTATGAACTGGACTTAATGACTCACTTCTAATGTACAAAATATGGAGGAAGTGATGGTACCTGACTTCCCAGACTAGGACATGAAAGACATTGTGACTTCTGAGCAAGATGGCACACTTCTTTTCTTCCTCTTGGATCTATTGTTCGAGGTTAAGCAGGCTGCCAAATTGTGGCATCACTAAAAGAGTCTTACAGAGAGGTTCTTAAGGCAAGCAACTAAGGCCTCTTAGCAATAACCAATACAAACTTGACAGACACTTGAGGGAGCCATCTTGGAAGGGGATCTTCCAGCCCCAGTCAAGCCTTCAATTAATTTCAGCCCTGCCTAAAATTCTAACTGAAACTTTGAATGAGAGCCACATGTCAAAGTCACTTTTGAACTACTGACCCATAGGAACTGTGACATAACTTTTGTTGTTTTAAGCCATTAAAACAAAAAAAATTGGAAAATTTGTCAGACAGAAGTAGAAAATATTGTAATGTAATAATGTAGATAATAATGGGTAGTGATGTTACCATGTTGAAGTAAAAATCAATGCCATAGTACTTATAAAATATAACTCTCTTTGGGATGAAACACTTGAAATTGCTGTTTTTGTAGATCACATATCAGCCATTCCATTAAGTTCAAACTTCTACACAGGAGCTCAACCAATTTGTTTCATGCCTGACTTGGACCAGAGTTTGGTCTCCCATGATGCATTTGTTGAATGTGCTTACTATTTTCTAAATTTGTTCTTCTCCAAATCACATAAGAATATAGT
Source organism: Carlito syrichta (assembly GCF_000164805.1). Taxonomy (NCBI): domain Eukaryota; kingdom Metazoa; phylum Chordata; class Mammalia; order Primates; family Tarsiidae; genus Carlito; species Carlito syrichta. Next base: position 16,863 of record NW_007076468.1, read on the forward strand.
CATGATTTTCTGACCAACGCTCTAACGTAACAGTTGGAAACTAATTATTTTTGGATTGTGGCTTGGTTTAGACATGTAAAGGATAATTATTAGCAAATGAATATCATTCTCTCTTTCAAAAAGTATTTTGGTTTGTGACTTGGAACAAATGTTTGAATAAATGATGAAATATGTGTTAAATGTCTCACAAAATGCAAAGTACAAAAAAGCTATTTTCTTCTGAGCCTTAGAAATGCTGGATAAATGTTCTTAGGACATTATGTTTTCTTTGCATAATAATAAAAAAGACAAACAAACCATTCAGTTTGAAGGTATGTAATTATCTCCAAGTGCCCTCCTCATTTAAGCATACTAAAATGCTTCAACTGACCCAAGTAACACAAAATTAGCTTCTTGATAACTTATTATCTTTTCTTGGCACAAACATTGCCATTTCCACATTTTTGTTGTTGGTATATGTCAAGCTGTTGAGTGAGAATTTATTTCTACTTCTAGTCTCCCTGGAGCTTTCATATGTGAGCTTGATTTAATACAAACCTTTATTCTTAACCTTTCCAGTATCTAATCACAATAATTTTTCCACATATCTTTTTTATTTCAGCTTTAATTGAAGACAAATCTTGAATAGGAAATTCCAAAAAATTGGTATATTTTACTCTGACCCCAGATGCAACATTCTGCTACTATTTCACAGGGCTTTTGTCAAATTACTTTTCTTAAAAATTTGTGGGTATGTGTTACATCTGAGTAACTGTTATAGGATGTCTATTTTCTTTGAAAAAAAGGATCCCTAAATTAAAATTCATGATTTACTAAGATAATTATTCTGTCATCTTAAGATCTATCAACAGTGGTACAAGAATACTATTCTCTTCATGATTACCTCTAGCAAAGGTGTTACTTGATCAACAAAAGCAATTATTTGAGGCCCTCAAAAAACTCATCACAAATTTAAATTTAGAAATCATGTCCCATTTTTTGTATTACCGAGGCATAAATTTACCTAAATTCTTAGAAAGAGCTTAAAATGTTGCCTGTACCTTTGTCAGGGTGGTGAGATTAGAGTTGATCTTTATTTTAATTTCTAGTCCTTAAAATTAATTTTAAGAGTTAATATGTATTTCTGTTTTGTGCTATTATAGAAACATATAGTTATCAGTAATCATATTTGTACTTAAAATATAATTTACATGCTATAAATTATGACTTTTTAAAACAATAAATCTATCTGGCACATAGGAGTAATATGTAAAGTTATAATTGACTCAAATGTAGCTACAGAAACCATATTGAGTCTTTTCCTGTCTTTCTTTTTTAGAGAGCTCAGCCTATCTCTACAATCTCTACAGATAAATCCTATGAGCTGAAACACCTATTGCTAACCCAGAAAAAATATTTGTGGTCTTCTTTAACTATTGAAAACTGTACATCTTGGATTTCCTTTAAAAACAGAATGCTGTATTAAAGGACAACAAGTCTCTGGCAATAACTCAAATTTAACAGATTGATGCAGCAAACCTGTCTTTCTAAATAACCAATGTGTGATCTGAGAGTGGTATCAACAGGACACTGTTCTGAGAATTAGAATGCTATATTAAAGTTGCTCATTTGCAGTGGCTTTTATGGAGGTATAATTTTCCATTTAAATGTAAAATTCCCTATATAAAAACATTTGAATAATTATGAAAATGTAAGTAATCCTTTGCAAAAAGTAATTAGGGTGGGGGAGACTTTCCTTTGCTGACAGTGTTTTATGCATGTGTTTGGTTCCATAAGCAAACTAATTATAACATTGCAAGACACACTAAAATGCTGGCGTTTTAGATGGAAAGCAGTTGTACTTCTGGCAAAAACTGTTTTGTGTTTCTAAGGAATTTTAAAATTGTCGTTATAATAAACGATTCAGTCAAGCAAACCAAAAACAAGAGCCAAAATCATGCTCTCAGCTGCAAGATCTGTAGCCACATGCCGCCACAAAGCCGTGAATTTTCTAAGTGTAAAGTGGGACAAAAGCCACATTTGTTTTGTTAGCAAACAAGTAGGGTGTGTGTGTATATGTGTGTGTGTGGGGGGGGGACTGCAGCCATTATGCAGTTAAAAATAAGAAAAAAAAAATTTAGAAGTTATCTTATTATTTCATGTTCCTGGTTTCCACGATTTGGAAATGATTGACCAAATGGCTGGCAAAATATCTCCCTCACATACAAGAATTCTCTGGCTGGTGAATTCTCTGGTTAGTAAGATAAAGAACTAGGTTGTGGTGCTGCTTCCACAGTAGGTACTTGTACTGAGAGTCCTGGCAGTAAAGGACAGCTGCAGGACGCTGATCAGATGTGCTTCAAGCTTCCGCGTGCATTTGGAACATGAAATGTCCATCCTCGTCACTGTTTGGTCCGTTCTTCATGCTTCAGGCAAGATTTATCGAGGCTGTCACTTTCCCAATCACAGTGACGGGAAGGGGAGCTTCAGTTGGTACATGAGTCACTTAGAGTGTCTGCCTGCATGGATTTTACAGTCCAGTCTTTTTTTAGAAAGGCAGTGTGTTGATGAATTATGGACATCGGGGCCAAACCACCTGGGCTTAAATCTTGACTTAGCCACTAACTATCTATGTGCCCTTGGGCTAGTTAATTATTCTCTCCAACATGCTCATCTGTAGAATAACAATCAGGTCTCATGTAGTTGCTGCGAAAATTAAATGAGTTTAACCTATGTATAAACACATACTGCCTGGTACTCAGTATATTAGATCATTATTTGCTATTATTTTTGCTTCCGCTTTAACTCAGAAGTGCTATAAATAGTGCCTAATAAATAGCATAATATCTAATTTTACAGAAGATAGATATCCAGTAAAAGCCGAAGGTCAGAAAAACCCCTAGAAGGTATATAAAAGCTGTGGAGATCTAAAACCTTTACTAGCCCTCCAGGCTAAGCATAAGCATGCATGCTGGCTATTCCATGCTAAGCAAGATAGACCACATACAAGCAATATAGCTTTGCATCAAAAGAAAAGTAGCAGCTTGAAACCATATTATCACAGCTATCATTTATTTAGCTCTCACATGGCGCAAGTCACTAAATACTTTAAGTGTTATACCTATCAACCCATTTTACAGATGAAGAAGCTGAGGCTAAAATAAATAAAATTTCCTAGCTACTGATGAAGATATGACAAGAACTCAGCTCCCTATGAAGCTGGAGTATTATACTCTACTGCTATTCATCTACTATGATGAGCATGGTCCCAAGTCATCAAATACTCTTAACAAAGTTTTGTTGTTTTTCATTTTTGTTTTGATTTTTTTGAGTTGGAGTTTCACACTCTGTCACCCAGGCTGGAGTGCAGTGGCACACTCATGGCTACCCCAGCATCAACCTGCTGGACTCAGGCGATCCTTCCACCTCAGCCTTCCAAGTAGCCGGAACCATAGGCACGAGCTACCAAGCCCGGCTAATTTTTCTGATATATTGTAGAGATGCGATCTCACCAAGTTGACCAGGCTGGTCTTGAATGCCTGGGCTCAGGCAATTCTCTCGCCTCTGCCTCCCAAAGTGTTGGGATTACAGGCTTGAGCCACCACACCCAACCTGTTCTTTTTTTTTTTTTTTTTATTTTAATAGGTGCAAAGTGTTCTGGTCTATGACAGAACCATAACTGATTTACTCCTTTCTGTCTTGTCGAATATTTATGTTGTTTCTCGTCTCTTAGAGATTGTAAGTTATTTGAAATAAAAATCTTCATATATATTAGTATGTATATCAGATGAGTTTTCTTAGTGAAAAATCCAAGTAGAGTCACTGGACTCAAGGATTTGAACATTTCTAAAATCCTTAATGCAAACTACCAAATCACCTACCAGGAAAGCTATAGCAATTTGCTCTCCCTTCAGTATTATTTTTATTATTATTATTATTTTTTGAGTTGGAGTCTCAGTCTGTCGCCCAGACTGGAGTGCAGTGGCCGCTCCCGGCCACCGCAGCCTGGATCTGCTGGGCTCTGGCAATCCTCCCATCTCAGCCTTCCAAGTAGCCAGAACTACAGGTATGCGCGACCATGCCCGGCTAATTTTTTATTTATTGCAGAGACGAGGTTTCACCAAGTTGCCCAGGCTGGTCTCAAACCTGCAGGCTCAGACAATCCACTCGCCTTGGCCTCCCAAAGTGCTGAGATGACAGGCTAAGCCACCGAGCCTGGCCCCTTAAGCAATTTTTAGGTTTGCTTATTTCACTGTATCCTTGCCAATCTTAAATTTTATTAGTATATCTCATCTAAAAATGTCTTATCAATGTGCCAGATTTTAAAAGTCGCCTGTTGATTTAATTTGTATTTTTATTTCTACTGAGGTGATTTAGGGAGAAAACATTACCTGCTGAAAACCAAATGTGTAAATGATAATTTAATGTTCATATTATATCAGTCTCCTCCTTGCATATAATGCTTGATTTTCCCCAAATAGAATTTTATAAACCTCAAAGTCCCAAATTTAATTGTTAAAATATTTGGAGAGTTTTCCCAGCTTGTCTAGACAAAGTTTATTACCTTCTATCATCTGTGCACATGGTATTTTGTTATAATTTACTTAATTGTGATAACATTATTGTTTACCTCTCTCTGGTCTCTTCTAGATCACGAGCTACTGGAAAGCAAATAGGCTTAGGATTTATTGGCTCCCCAGGACCCATGACATGGTGAGAAGTCTCACAAGCACATTTAATTTTCACTTTCCACAGACACATATTGACTCTGGATTTTAATCAATTTTTAATGTTTGATGAAATGGTGTATTCATTCATCCTTAATCAATAATGCACATGATTAAGTGTTGTGGAACACTTTTTACAAGTGAATAAAGACATGTAGTGGAATCACCTAATTCTAACAGAAGTATGCCGCAAGAAAATGAAAATTAAGCTTTGCTAGCAATCACAACGGGAGGTTTCTTATCAGAACAAAAACAACATCTCCAGTGGGACACAAGACCATATACACAACATGTATGGTTCAATGTATTCTCCAACATTATACCACAGGTGAAAGATGAGTCATGACATCTTTTTGGGCAACTTCTGCAGCCTACCAGTGCCAAACGGAGCCTTCATCTTGTCTCCTCTGTGAAGTTACCCAGTCCTAAGGTGCCCAAATGCTGAGGGACTCTATGCCTTAATTATCAATCTGCAGTTGGTTGCTCCTTTCCAAAACTCTCCTAATAATCATTCACATAAGCCCAAACCTACACAAAGTCCCTTCACACACACTCTTACTGAGACCCTTCTAAATTCTCTTACTGGGGCATGGTTTCCCTTGCAGTAGTAAGCCAAATCAACCCAACCTTGGTTACAAGCACATTCCTGGTCATCTGGTAGGCTTTGGTGTTGGTTGGATCATCAGATACACAGAGACTTACATATTGCAACAGCATTCATTGACAGATCAGATATATGATAAAGAAAAATTTTTTAAATGAGATTCTTCCAAAGCGCGAAGCCTGGAAACATCATCCAAATGCTCATGTCCTTTTTAGAAACAGGGAAGTAGGAGACCTGCTTTGAAGAAAAATAGTTCAGTAAGAGACTTTTTATGTTTGAGTGTCACCATCACTTTATCATACTTCTGCTCAGCGAATGGCTGGAAATGCAGACCTCAAGTTCTTCAGGGAAAACTGGGTTGGAGCCAAGGATTTGAAATCACATTAGTGATGTCTGCTATTGGTCTTGGACTACCTCTGAGTGCTTCCTGTGTTCCAGGATCATTGCAAGACACCACATGTTTTTTCTATATTTTTATTTATAATTTTATATGTAATTTCATGTATCATTATATATAATTTCATGTCCCCCTTGAAGCAGTCATATGATATAAATTCTATATTCTTATTTAATGAATAAGAACACTGAGTGTCAGAGCTATTAATTAACAGTCTCAAGTTCAAAAATGAACAGTAGCCACATTTGAAAACTAGTTGGGTGGACTCCATAGATTCTTCTTTGCCTTCCAATAACGCAATGCAGTTTTAAAAATGGTGAAAATATTGATCAACAAGAGGAGGTCCAAAGATGTTGGGTGATGGCTGATGCTTTCTTTTAATTTTGAAGAATCGTACTCATAAATTATCTATACCAAACTAGCAATATTAAATATTTGCATTCCATACTCTTAGATTGTAGTAAAATGTGTGTCCATACCTTCAGATATGGCAGGAAGAAGAAAAATCAATTTTGTTTTCTCTTAGGTATCATTTCAGATAAAAAGCAACAATAGTTAAGACATCAAGCTAACTTTATAGAATTTGTCAGTGAAAACCTTAGAAAATATCTTTGCTGTGTGACATTTTAATGCAGTGTAATACCCCTGGATTTTTATTGATAAAAACAACAGAACCCCCAAGGGAAATGCTGTAGCTCAGTGAGCCAGACTGATGTGCATAGCTGGGTGTCTACGCTGCTAAAATGGAACTTGAAATGAATATGTTTGGTAACAACAGACAGGACTTAGGAGGTGAAGTAAGGTCTTTAAAAAATATTAAACCCAGAAAACTAAATAAAGGCTCTCGATTGCAGGTAACAGAACTCTGTATCATTCTTTTTCAAAGGGCATGCAGCACAAAAGAAACTTTCTGCTCTAGTATAATTTTATAAATTAATAAAACTCGTGTGTGTGTGTGTGTGTGTGTGTGTGTGTGTGTGTGTGTGTGTAAAAGAGAGAGAAAAAGCATGCAACAAACTCCCTTGGCAGTCTATTTATGCCTATGCACTTCTAAAACCCAATGATTTTTAAATACCTAAAATGAAACATTAAAATGAAAACAATTTAAAAACAAACTGATTACATTAAAATACTATTCTCAAAATATTGTAAAGATGTGATGTGGCAATATTTGATCTTGTTTATTAACATATTGAGTAAATGTATTGGCGTGTATAATACCAACTGTCATTTTGAGGTGCAGATAAACATAAACAATAGCTAAAGACATCTTTAACGGTAAGACATTCCTTTGATGTCAATTGATGAGAAGTCACAGGAATTGCCAATAGTACTGTGGTTGTTGTGTACATTCATAACTGAAAGAAATACTAAATTTCTCTTGGAGACACTAAAGATGTGTTTTTTTCGCACTCAACTTCTCTCTCTTTCTTCCACCCCCTCCATGCACACACACACACATACCCCAAACTGCAACAGCAACAACAAAAGCCAGATTCTACCCATAAATCCCAAGTTAAGATTTCCTGTAGTAACATGTTTCTACTTTATAATGTCAGCTGCCATTGTCTTTACAAAGTAAAATAAGTCAGATGGTCCTACTGGGATTTAAAGTTCACAAAACCTGATCACTTGAAAGAGAAAAAGGTGAGAAAGAAATGTAAACACATGGTGCACTTGTACATTTGGAAACTAACTTAATCATACATTTGGGAATGAAATAGTTAAAATATGTAGTTAACTAATCATTTTTAAAGATTATTGCTCTTGGGGTTCTAGTTTAAATCCAGAGAAGAGAGTATAATTTTTGTGATGTTCATAATTTTACAAAATGTTGCCAAGAACATTATAATGCTTTCCATTTTTTCCCCTTTTGCCAGCCAGAATCACATTTTCTCTTTGTCTTTCTCTTGCCAGTTCCTCCCTACCTCCTCTTCTTATTATACTGTTTCTTCTGCAGACATAGTTACATTTAAAGAAAATATTTTGATTAACACAACCACAGCTATTTTTTAAAAATGTTGTTCCTTTGATGGTTTTATTAAGGAATGAACATTAAATAGCATTGGTTTAATCTTTTAAGAAACCAAAATTTAGAAATGTGGTTTGAAAACACCACCCGTTGCTATCAATGGACAACAATGCCAGAACAAGGCAATGGTTCATTACTTAGAGAAGCAATGAGTTCATCCCTTGTTTTTCTTGCAGAAATATTAATGAATATACCAGTCCTTACTCTTAAAATAAACAGTTTTGTAAGTAAAGATGGCATTTTCAATTTTTAGAAAGTTTCCTATTTTTAGCAAAGAAAATTATACCTTCTGACATAAAACAAATACTTTTGAATGAGAAATGTTAAAACATTTTATGTAAGGTGAATTCTGAACAAACAGGGCCATACTAATAAGAGCTAAAATATCGGTGGGACATAAATGTGTGACAGTGAGTTGTGCCCACTCCTTAAACTAATTGCTTAGGCTTTAAAAATAATGAATTATTCCATTAAAATTTGAGTTTCAGGAGGGGGTTTCAAGATGACTGACTAGAGGCACCCAGAACTTGCCTTCTCCACAAAGAGGGACCAAAGCAGTGAGTAGATAACCACACTTTGAATAGAATGTCTAAGAGAGAACACCAGATTTCAGCAGGGAAGTGACAGGGAATTTCAGAGGCATGGAAGGAGAGTGAAATGAATAGGCCATTCTAACCATGGTTTCCTACAAACAGGAAAAATTCCCCATTGCAGGGAAATGGTAAGAGAGATCCCCAGTGTTCCACATTCCCACCATGGATTCCTGAAATCCTTGCCACAGAAGACCCCCTTGTCCCTCATGGACCCAGAGACTAGTACAGAAGCTACTTGGAGTTTGTATGACAGCATTATTTCAGAGGGGTCGTTTGTACTAGATCCCACACTCTCCCCAAGTCCCAAGATCTTGCAGCACTGTTGTCATTTTGAGAGACCAGCTACCACCAAACTTTAATGTCCTGTCCTGGGGAACAACAGCCTTTGTGTCTCCACGTCCCTGGAACCCTGTTGGCATCTCCCCATGTCTACCCAGAGAGCTGCTGGGTCCCCAGTACTCTTATCCGCAATATCTTACACCCAGAGGACAGACAATACAGCATCCTGGAGATTCTGGCCTAGGACAAAGAGAGTCAAAATTCATGCCCGACAGAGCTTCCACTTGCTGGGGGCTGCTGCCACTAATAGCAGCCCATATCTGCTGCCCAGCAGCAGGGCCTCTGTGCACCTGAATGCTCCTTCAGGTATTCTGGAGAACAACCCACCTGGGCACCATTTGGAGGCCTGAGGACACCTACCCTGCCTATCTCTGTAACCACCACCACCTGAGCATGCCCTTTGGGGGCATGGGGAAGGATCTGCCCCATTCATCACAGCTAGCACTCACACACATCATGGGCTGACCTGAAGAAAGTCCCGCCCACTTATTGCTAACACCAGCACCATACACATTGAGGGAGGGGTGGTGGGAGGTGACTGAGAATTGGCACCCTCGCCTGCTACAACCTGTACCCTTGCACACCTTCCAGTGGACTGAGGATGGGTCCACTCAGTCTGTCAGTGCCCCATCATATTTTCTGGGGATCTGGAGAGAAACCAGCCCCACTTACTGTAGCCCATACCTGTGTGCAAGATTGAGGGCCTGAGAACAGATCTGTTCCCAACTGGCACCCCATTGCCACTGGCTGTGTGTGTGATTGAGGGCCTGAGGATGGGCTCACCCAGCCTGCCACCACCAACACAACTGGCACCCAATACACATGTTCCCAGGGCACCTGAAGACTGGTTTTCCTTTTCTGCTGCTGGCCCCTTTGAGTGTCTCGTGGGGTTCTGGGGTTGGCCCACTGCTGCTACTGCCATTGTTGATGTCACACACACTGCTCAGGGGTCCAAGGATCTGCTCACTTGCCTGGCCCATTACCACCACTACCCATACCCAAGCAAGCTGCATGGAAGCCCAAGGATCGGTCTGCCTGGACCCAGGGACACCGGCACCCATGTATGCCACCTGAGGGCTCAAATATTGGCATGTCCAGCCTGCTGCTGCCACCAATAGTGCCTGAGGAAGGCCTCTTCTAGAGTACCCATCTCCAGCAAAGCTTCACCACACCCTCCACTAATAATTGCAGCCTAAGCCACTGAGGAACTTATAGACACCATTGATGCTCATTACAGCTAAAAAAAAATCATACCAAGACTGTACTACTGTGCCCACCCAGTATGACAGCCAAGGCACCCCATCCAACCAACACTATAGACACATCTAGAAAAAAAAAATCTTTCCCTGCAAAAGTCACTCATCAGATTGGATAAAGTGACCATTACACCAGATGTGCATATCAACATAAGACAAAAGAAACACAGCAAAGCAAAAAAAAAAAAAAAAAAAATGACATTTCCAAAGGAACACAATAATTCTCCAACAACAGATTCCAGTGAAAAATTAATCTATAAATGCCTGAAAAATAATTAAAAAGGATGATATTTTAAAAGCTCAATGAGCTGCAGAAGAACACAGATAAACAATAAAAGGAATTCAGAATTTATAATTTTAATGAGAAATTCGACAGATAGGAATCATCAAAAACTAAGCAGAAATCCTAGAACTAAAGAATTCAATGAATACAATTTTGCAGTATAATAAAATAAATAGTTTCAACAATAGAATAGATCAGGCAGAAGAAATTATTTCTGAACTTGAAGACTGGTCTTTTGAAATAACTCAGTATGGCAAAAGAAAAAATAAAGAATACAAAGGAATGAAGAAAAGCTACATGACATGTGGGCTACTATAGGCTGATCAAATATTCCAAATGTTGGGTGTCCCAGAAGGAGAAGAGATGGGTACAGACATAGAACACCTACTTAACAAATTTGGAAGACATGCACATCTGGATACAAGACCCTCAAAGATCTCCAAAGAGATTCAGCCCCAAAAGGTCTTATCTAAGGTACATTATAGTTAAACCATCAAAAGTCAAAAACAAAGAGAATTGTAAAAATGGCAAGGGAAAAGCATCAAGTCACACATTGGGGAATCCCCAAAAGACTAAAAGCAGAAATCTTACAGGTCAGAAGGGAATTGGATGATATATTCAAAGCGCTGAAATTAAGGGGGGAAATAGTCAAGAATAAAAAGAGAAAAGATAGAAATTAAAGAGGACACAAACAAATGGAAAGATATTCCATTCTCATGAATTGGAGAACTAATATTTTTTAAATGACCGTGCTACACAAAGCAGTCTCCAGATTCAAGGCAATCTTTATTGAAATATCAATGGCATTTTTCACATAAATAAACTATCCTAAAATTCAAATAGAATAACAAAAGATCCCATATAGCCAAAGTAGTCCTGAGCAGAAAGAACAAAGTTAGATACATTATAGTATCTGACTTCAAAATATAACATAAAACTATAGTCACGAAAATAGCATGCTATTGATATAAAAACAGACCCATAGACCAATGGAAGATAATAGGAAAACTAGAAGTGAATCCACAGATTTACAGCCTACTGATTTTCAACAAAGGTGCCAAAAACATATATTGAGGAAATGATATTCTCTTCAATAAACAATGCTGGGAAAACTGGGTATTCATATGTAGAAGAATAAAACTAGACCTCTATCTCTCACCATATACAAAAAGCAATTCAAAATGAATTAAAGACATAAAAGACTTACACTATAAAACTAGTAGAAGAAAACACAGGGGAAATGCTTCAGGACACTGTCTAGGCAAATATGACTAAGATTTCAAAAAAACTAAAAAGCTTCTTCACTTCAAAGGAAACATTCAACAGAGGGAAGAAACATCTTTAGCATGTGAGAAAATATTTACAAATTATTCAGCTGACAAAAACTAATATTTAGAATAAAAAGGAACTCAAACCACATAGTGGCAAAAACAAAGAAACAAACAAACAAAAAACCACAATACATCTAAATAGACATTTCTCAAAGAAGACATTTTTAAAATGGCCATCGGGTATAGGAAAAAAAATGTTCAACATCAATTCATCACCAGGGAAATGCAAATCAAACTCACAATGAGATACTATCTCACCCCAGTTGGAATGACTATTATTAAAAAGACAAAAAAAAAAAATCACAAATACTTACAAGGATGTAGATTAAAGGGTACTCTTACACACTGTTAGTGGAAATATTAGTATAGCTATTATGGAAAAGAGTATGAAGTTCTCTTAAAAACCAAAAAATAGAACTACTGTATGATCCAGCAATCCCAATACCTAGTATTTATCCAAAATAAAGAAAGTTATCGCTGGGCTTGGTGGCTCAGCCCGCAATCCGGCGCCTTTGGGAGGCTGAGGTGAGTGGATTGCCTGAGCCTGTGGGTTCGAGACCCGCCTGGGCAGCGAGACCTCATCTCTACAGTAAATCTAAAAATCAGCCGGGCGTGGTAGCGCATGCCTATAATTTCGGCTACTCGGAAGGCTGAGGCGGAAGGATCGCTGGAGCCCAGCGGGTGGAGGCTGCGGTGGCCGGGAGCGGCCACTGCACTCCAATCTGGGCGATTGAGTGAGACTCCAACTCAAAAATAAAAAAAGAAAGTTATCAAAGGAATACCTTCACCTCCACGTTTATTGCAGCATTATTCACAATAGCCGATGTATAGATACATATTCAAGGTGATGAATATCTTAAATACCCTGATTTGATCGTTGCACATTGTATGCATGTATCAAAATATTACATGCATTCCATAAATATTGTAATTATGATATATCAAAAGTTTAAAAAAAGAGTTTCAGCAATTGTGATTCAATATTCACCCAGTTACACCCTCCCTGACCTTCACCCACTTAATGATTTGTCTTCTTTAAGTCTTTCTTTCAAAATGAAAGTTAAGGAAGGACCCACTAGACCAGGAGTGCCCGACCTCCAAGTCTTAGACCAGTACTGGTCATGGTCTGATAAGAAAGGGGGCCGCACAGCAGGAGGTGAGTGGCAGGTGAATGAGTGAAGCTTCTGTATTTACAGCTGCTCCCCTCATTGCTCACATTCCTGCCTGAGCTCCCCCTCCTGTCAGATCAGCAGTGGCATTAGATCTTCATGGCAGCACAAACCCTATTGTGAAATGCACGTGTGAGCAATCTAGGTTGCACGCTCCTTATGAAAATCTAATGCCTGATGACTTGAGGTGGAGCGGAGGCAGTGGTGCTAGTGCTGGGGAGAGACTACAAATACAGATGACATTAGCAGTGAGGTTTGATTGCACAGAGACCATAATAAATCAATTGCTTGAAGACCCATATCAAAACCCTGTCAGTGAGAGGCAAATGAGTTGATATACTTCAATTGTGCAGCTGCATTGGGTGGCAGGCTTTAAGTCAGAATCTGACGCTTAATTTAGTCCATGCATGGCCCCCTCATTTATCACTTCTATCTGTGCCTCTTTTTTATGGCGAGTTATATAATAATTCCATTATATATTATAATGGAATAATAATAGAAAAGAAATGCACAACACATGTTATACGCTTGACTCATCCCAAAACCAACCTCCCACCCAATCCGTGGAAAAATTGTCTTACACGAAACTGGTCCTATATGACAAAAGGTTGGGAACCTCTGCATTAGACCATTGGACAATTCTTAGAATAGTAAATGAAAAATACTAAGTGCTACTATTTTACTGGAAATTCTCATTCCTTTGTTTCAACCGGCATTTGTAGAAATGTGGATGAGTTTAGAGTATTTAAAAGCAGCATAAGAAATTTATATACTAAAGGTCATTATTTTGGAGTCTGTTTCTACATTTAAGGACTGGTTATTTACAGTCATTTAAAGTTTTAAATTTGATTTGTTCTCTCTTTCTCTCTGTCTTCTATTTCTCTCTCTCTCTCTCTCTCTCTCTCTCTCTCTCTCTTTCTCTTTCTCTTTTCTCTCCCTCTCTCTCAAATGCGCTTTAAGCTTTGACATTAAATATAAAGGGATAGAATAACCGTTTTTATGTATTTAAATACAGCCCAAGGGACCCACTTTCTGGCTCTAATTTCCCAGGAAGGTCTGGGTTAGGAATATTCTTCAATCTTTAGATAATTTTTTCTTTTAATGGAGGCAAAATAAATACATTTAGATAAATTTGTATGAAGCTTAATTTTTTGAAAAGAGGAGGGAGCCGGGCTCAGTGGCTCAGCCTGTAATCCCGCGCCTTTGGGAGGCTGAGGTGAGTGGATTGCCTGAGCCCGCGGGTTCGAGACCCGCCTGGGCAGCGAGACCTCATCTCTACAATAAATCAAAAAATCAGCGGGCGTGGTAGCGCATGCCTGTAATTCCAGTTACTGGGAAGGCTGAGGCGGAAGGATCGCCGGAGCCCAGCAGGTCGAGGCTGCGGTGGCCGGGAGCGGCCACTGCACTCCAGTCTGGGCGATAGAGTGAGACTCCAACAAAAAAAAAAAAAAGAAAAGAGGAGGGAAAGGAACTTAACTACCAAGTGCATCTGTGATAAGACAAAATGTCATCCTTGCTGGTATTGATTACAAAAAATAAAATGGCACATTGAGGATTTCTTAGTCGAATGGTAATCTAGGTCTGTTCCTACATGCTTTTCAGCTATAGAAATGCTTGTAAAATTAGAATGTTCATGATACACTATTTCAAATTCATAACTCCAAGAAAATGTAGGTATTTCCAGAAACAATTTTTAAGTGGTCTTTTATAATTAATACAGAAAATTTTGGAAATTATCTCTTTTTGATTCTAGTAACAAATGGAGATTAGAATAGACATGAAAGATAAAAAGTTAAATCACAAATGAAAAATGGGCAATAAAATATCAATAAAAATTAAAAGGTAATTCTAAAACAGAGAGACTGGGAATGAACTGGAAAAAATAGAAGAGATTAAGAAATAATGTCTTTTATTTTTGGCAATACAACAAACTAGATTTGCTGAAAAATTTTTTTTGTAAAAAACATTAAAAATTGAAATAAATATAATAAACATATCTTGAAATATATAAATGTGCTTCTAAAAAATAATACCAAAGAGCTAACAGTCAAATCAAGGGATTAAACAAAGAGTTTAAGCAATTGTGATTCAATATTCATCCTGTTAATGATTTGTCTTCTTTAAGCCTTTCTTTGAAAATGAAAGATAAGGAAGGACCCACTAGACCAGGGGTCCCTGACACAAAACTAACAGAAATATGAGAAACCAAGAGGATTGGGTTTTAAAAGTCATTCAAGATAGACATCAAGGCATTGGCCCTAGGTAAGGTGTGAAGTTGGTGCTGCTGTCACTTTGACATAGAGTTATATTCAATTTTAGTTTTTAAAAATCCTCATGTATTAATATTTGTGAAAAGTTAGACTGTTTATATGGTCACACACAAAAAAATGTTTAAAACTACACCAAAATGTGTACTTACATAAGTCTCAATCTCACCCCTACCACTTCTAGCCTGTTTGGACCCACACCTATTGCTAACCATTGTTCTTAATTTTTGTTTACCTTCTCTACATTTCGTTTTGCAAAAATAAGCAAGGCTCTACCATATCTTGATTTTCTTTTTCCTCAACAATGCATCCCAGAAACCGATCCAGAAGAGTTCATCGAGATTGTCATCCTTTTCAACCTCTGAATAATTATCTTTTGTGTGTCTACCATAGTTTATTTAAATCAGGCTTTTATGGATATTTATTTAGCTTGTTTCCAAAATGTGCTGTTGCTAATAGCTCTGCATGAATAACCTTGTTTATAAGTTGTCTGGTGTGTGTGGAAGTGTATCCTCAGGGTATGTAGCTATGAATGTCACTCATTGCTGGCTTAATGGGAAATGCTTATGTAATTTTGAAAAACATTGCCAAATTCCTCCCAGAGGGGCTGTGCATGCCTTTCTGCAATGTATGAAAGTATTTCTCCATTTTCATCAGGAGTGTATATTGCCTAGCTTTTCAATTCTGGCCAGTCTGATAGGTGAGAAATAATATTCTAGTGTAGTTTTGGTTCACAGTTTTAAAAATTATAAGGGAAGTTAATCATCATCACTTGTATAAGAGCTATTTGTATATCTTTTATCTGAACTGCCTATAACTATGAAAGATATACATAAAATATATTTTTTCTTCTAGTTTGTTATTTTTAATTTTGTCTAAACAGCTTTGCTTGTTCCCACAGTAGCTTTCCTTTTACAATTTTTATGTCAACAAACGTATCAATTGCTCTCCCTCACCTCTGCATTTGGGGTCATGCTTAGGGGTCTTCGTATCTGAGTGTAAATGAGCTGAGTCCTCATTTCTTCTTGATCTTCCATGGTTCAACCCTTTTCATCTGGATCTCTGATGCATCTGGACTTTATTCTAGTGTTCGACTTTGCTTTTTAAATGATGATTTAGTTAACCCATTATAATTTTTTTTAAACTTTTTAAAGTGATTGTTGGAATTGAGACATCTCATAAAATTCAAGCCTTCTGAGTATTACACTATCAAAATAAGGTAGACTAGAAAAATATCCACTTGGCAGCAAAGGGAGACAACAAGGAAACTCGCTTTCATTAGCTGGGTTTTAGGGAAAGTATTTTCGAGAACAAAAGGCAAAACTCAAAAGATTTAGAACCACTTTCTGACTGGGCGCCATGGCTCACACCTATAATCCCAGCAGGTTGGGAGGCCTTGGTGAGAGGATTGCCTGAGCCCGTGGGTTCGAGACTAGCCTGGGCAATTTAGCGGGACCTCATCTATACAATAAATCAAAAAATAAGCCGGGCATGGTCTGTAGTCCCAGCAACTTGGAAGGCTGGGGAGCGGGAAGGATCACCAGAGCCCAGCAGGTGGAGGCTGCGCTAGCCAGTAGCATGCCACTGCCCTCCAGCCTGAGTGACAGAGTGAGACTCCGACTCAAAAAAAAAAAATCACTTTCACATAGTCCATACTTTTCTAATCACAATGCAACCAAGTTGGAAAGCAATAAGAAGACACACTAATACCCTGTGTGTGGATATTTTTATACACATTTGGGTAACAAAAATTAAAATTTAAAAATGTTTAAAACCAAACATTGTTAAAATACTACAATCCATAAGCATGGTATTTTTCCATTTGTTTGTGTCATCTTTGATTTCTTTGAGCAGGGTTTTGTAGTTTTCGTTGTAAAGTTCTTTCACTTTTCTGGTTAGAAGATGCCGAGATATTTCATCTTTTTTTTTTTTTTTTTTGGCTATTGTGAATGAGATTATGCTTCTTATTTGGTTCTCTGCCTATTTGTTGTTGGTATATAAGAATGTGACTATCTTTTCTCACATTGATTTTGTACCCTGAGCTTTGCCAAATTCCTTTATCAGTGCAAGGTCTTTGCCAGATTCTCTTGAATTTTCTAGGAATAGAATCATTTCATCAGCATGACCATTTGTATAACTAATACTGAATTGTACCCATCTTAAAAATAAAAATTAAAAAAAATACCGCAAGTCAAGACAAGTGATAATTAGCTAAATCAGTGCATATAAGAACACATTTTCATTTAAATGCTTCAATTAGAAAAGAAGGTCTGACATGTCTAATACAGAAAGACAGATTAAAACCACAAAATAAATAAAAAGAAATGGGAAGAAAGGGAATAAAACAATAGGAATTAAATAAATAGAGGCATTACAGTCACAAGAGTCCTTGTGATGGGTAAGATGTAAAGGAAGGTACTAACATGCACAGGATAAGAGACCAGTTTGGTCAAACCACTTGGAAGTGCAGCCTGTCATATTCAGTTCCTTTAGAAGCATACCTACTCTTAAGCCTAGCAATCTTTAATAATCCCATTCTTAGGTTGATAGCCCAGTAAAATTTACATGGAAATGTGATCCCGGGAATGTTCTGAAACAGGGAAAGATTGTAAATAATATCCATGTCCATCAATAGGAGAATGAACAAATCAATTGTGGCATATCCATACTATGGACCATGACACAATATGAATAAAATTTTTGAAACATAAACTCAATGAGAAATCAAGATATAGAAATATGCCACTGCCCTCCAGCCTGATCAAATATGATATTTTTATTACCTTTAAAATATGAAAACTAAATATTAAAATATAAAATTTATAAATACTAAAATCTGGGTAGTAGTCATTTCTGGTTGAAAAGAGTCAGAAAATTTTAAACTGGTATTCACAAGCCACCAGTTAAATTTTTAATGTTTTACTTCCAAAGAGTAGTTGTGAATATATAGATTTGTGTCATAATGAGAATGTAGCTTCATAAATAATACAAAACAATATAAAGGAGAAATAAAAAAGGAACATGACAGAAATAGAAACAACAGTAGGAACAGAAACAGTAGGAAGAAATAAGGAGGGCACAAAGGAAGTTGAGGAAAACAAATGAATATAGTCACTTCTGAATCATTTTCAAAGTCCTACAAATAGACTACTTATCTACATGAGTGTATTAGCTCTAAATAGCCTATTAAAGTGGGGGGAAAGGAATCTCTAAGAGAGTTCAAGATTAGAAGACTTCAGTTAATAAATATAAAAAAGAAAATATATGTTTAAAAAAAATACCCTACATGACAACACAGGGTGAACATGAAAGAACAATAAAAGGTAGATTGATCAGGTATCACTTTTGCAAATTATTGGCTTATCAGGTCTATGTTACGAGGCTCGGTATAGTTAGGAAATTATCTAATTTTAGTATAAAGCAATGTTTACAAGAGTTCTACAGACTTAGCTCACTACAAAATTCTCCCTGCCTTATCAAGGACAAAAACTATTATCCCTTGGACATATTTACTCCCAATACCAGTCCACCTCAACAACCTTTGAATTTGTGGAGAAAAAAACATTAACTGGGTTTCCTCTATTTAGGTTCAAGACTTGCACCTTATTCAGGTTAGAGACCACACATCCAATATGATGTAGTTGACATAACTATATTTCAAGCCTAGGAAACCACAGTCTAAGACCCTTTGATTGTCTCCAAATGGATATGAGACTTCCATGGACCCAATACTACAAAAACAGTTTGGGGCCAAGCTGGATTCCACAGACTCACCTCATTCGCAGCCAGAAGAAAAGCAGGTAAACTTTTTTTCCTTCCAGAAGCATCCCTACCTCCTCACAAGAATTAAACAATTTCTGAACTTCTGCATGAATAATTACTTTGACAGATATTGCTTTGGGTTGTTTATATTTTGAACAGGGAAATTAACGAAAGGAAATCTATTTCAGTAAGTCTTGTCTAAAATTTCTTTCCTTCCCTCCTGCCTGCCAACTTTCCACCACCCATCCCCATTTAAGATATCATCTATTCCAAACCAAAGATACATGAATAAAATCCTGGATAGCATATTTCAACAGATCATAATTGAAAAGGTTTCATTGCTAATATAACTCATGGAAGACGTGATACATGGATTTCTACACGTTTTATTAATGAATCATTCCCTAAATTGTTTCCAGAAGCATAATAATTTCTTAGAGCTTGATTTATTTTTTATAAAACTGTAGTAATTTATGAGTAAATTCCACTGTGTTTATTGTTTCTAAATAAATATATGTAAGCAGAAAAGTTCCAATATAAGAGTTTTTATGGAAATAAATACAAAATATGGATAGATGGTTATTTTTAAATGTGCAAAATATTGAAGAACATTATACTTAGTCTTGGGAAAAAAGTCATATCTATATTTCATCATTGCTTTATCTTCTTCTTCCAAATATATCTATCATTAAAATAGTGGTAAATTGCCCCAAGAGTGAATCCAGTACTGGGTTATTATTCGCCTGGCTTTGTTTTTCCACACTGATGAGCTTGGCAGATTCTGCTTAAGGCAAGAAGAGAAGAACTCTTACTACCATGGGATTTAATGGACATACAGAAAATAGAAACATAATAATACAGTTTGATAGTCCTTAGAGTTTTTTTTATTTTGATGCATAAAATAAGGTTCTGGGTAATCAGGAGAAACTTCTGGAATCAAAATCACAGTAAGTTTGGAAAATTGAATGGTTGAAAACATTCAATGATACAATGATGTAAGCTATCATTTATATGATAATCATTTAATATTTAAAACAATCCTTTGAGGAAGGTAGGAAATTACTATTATCCAATTTTAAGTATAAAGTTACTGAGACATAGCGAAATAGTTACTGTCCTAAGATTACATTTATGGTAAGGTTCATAGCCAAAATTCCAATGGATATCTATTTAATGCAAAGACTTTAATTATGCTACTACAACACACCCTATATACTACATATAGCAACACTAACAATAACACATTTCACAAATAAGACCTAAGCAAAGAGCAGCTTTTCTTCCTCTTCCCTCCCATCCTTTCTTTTATTTTTTTCAAATACTGTGGTTCTAGATATACATAAAACAATCAGTACATGGGCATGATATTACCAAAGAGAGAATTCTATCTCACTACCATACTGGTACCATTAGTAATTTTGGTTTTCATTTTTATGGGGAAAAGTGTCTTGTTTTCAACTCCAGAGTCTTCAAAAAATATAAGGCACACTGCCTGCTTGATATTTTGAAATTTATTGGCATGGCATCTTAGATCTATAGGCTAAGATTGAAATGTATAGCACTTTCTGAACTTTATTGGAGTATGATGTCCATTATCAATTAATAGCACATATTTGGTCAGTTCTAAGCACATAACCCAATAACTATATTCCACAAATGTGTCTTAGCACTAAAAATTAAATTGCCTTATTTACATTTGCAGTGTAAAATATTGTTCTAACTTTTTTCTCTCTCTCCCCTTCACTATCTCCTATCCAGAAAATCCACATGCTTCAGAAAATTTCCTGTAATTGAGAATTATAAAAATGAATAATTATGGCCCCAAGATTCTAATCTAATGAGATCAGAATGGTAGTGAAACAAGTGTCTCACAGAATTATAAGATAAGAATATGGATATGACACTTTCCAGTGCTGGCTTCACTTGCACTTTGACTCAGTAGGAAAGTATAATGACTTATTCTAATCTTGGGATACATTTTGACTTTCCCAGTGGTGTCCACCCTGTGATACTGTTAAGAATGTCCTCCATAAGCTGCTGAATGCAGAATTCTTAGGAAGTGGTAATCAGCTTCTGTTTAAATGTAAGTACTGGCAATAGATGATATTTATTAAAAATGTTAAGGCAAAATCTAGAGTTTCTCTATTAAGTAGCATAGGCTTTAAGTGAAAGATGGTTGATTTGACAACTGTGTTCAGTGTTTTCATCTCCTAAAAATCTCATTAAAACTATAGAAGAAAATGTAAAATTAAAAATAAATCAGCCGGCCTCGGTGGCTCAGACTGTAATCCCACGCTTTGGGAGGCCAAGGTGAGTGGATTGCCTGAGCGTGCAGGTTCGAGACCCTCCTGGGCAACTTGGTGAGACCTCATCTCTACAATAAATAGAAAAAAAACAATTAGCCAGGTGTGGTAGGGTGTGCCTGTAGTTCCGGCTACTCAGAAGGCTGAGGTGGAAGGATCGCCGGAGCCCAGCAGGTCAAGGCTGCAGTGGTCGGGAGTGGCCACTGCACTCCAGTCTGAGCGACAGAGTGAGACTCCAACTCAAAAAAATAAAATTAAATTACAATAAAATAAATCGACATTAGCACTGGAAAGTGGAAGAGGACTGTTAGCAGAGCAAAAATGTGAGGAATTTGTGGAAGATTTAAAGTAGATAGTCACAAACAGAATGGAAAACCCCAAAGATTTAGGAAATATTACAATCTGTTGAAGCTAAGGAGAAAGTCAGTGCTTACGATCTGCAAAAATGGGCTGAACTCCGTGGCTCAGCCTGTAATCCCAGCACATTGGGGACCAAGGTGAGTAGATTGCCTGAGCCCACAGGTTTGAGACCAACCTGGGCAACTTGGTGAGACCTCATCTCTACAATAAAAAAAAAATCAAAAATTAGCTGGGTGTGGTAGTTATGTACCTGTAGTTTGGCTATTTGGAAGGCTGAGGCAGAAGGATCGCCAGAGCCCAGCAGGTCAACGCTGGGGTGACCGTGAACATGCCACTGCACTGCACTATATATATATTGGCTACAAGACATAAAAACTGCCAACCTCTCTCAAAAATAATACTTGCTGAAATATCCTCTGAACTTAAAAATGTAATAATTGTCTTGATTATTATATGTGGCATGTATAAAAATTCTATTTACATTTGCTAATAAAGTTAGACATTCTTCCTTCGTAAAAGTATATAAATATGATGATGATCACAGAGAAACTGGAGTTAACAATATTATGTTAGTTACAATAGGTCAAATAATTTTAAGTTAATGTTTTGAAGTTTTTGTACTGTAAAATATTTACATTTATTGTTGGTGTGGGGATACTTTAATGTGTTTGATATTTGGGTTGGTGTCTCCAAAAAGAAAAGGATTTGAAAATAATGAATTTTCTCAGTGGAACATCAGGGTGACTACAAGAGCTTAGGCAATAGTGTTGGAAGCAAAGTCGGCCCCTAGGGCTGATTGGTAGAAAACTTAATTAACAAGCCAATTAGCTAAGACAGTCCAGTCAGACTAAAATACTATGTACAGCTTGATAAATAAAGTGCGCAGTCCCATAGAAGGCTCCCAAAGTAGATGAAAAGGTTGGGGGTGAATCTTGGTGAATACCTCGGGCGAATACACACAGTCACAGAGAAGACCGATTTCTCAGAACACAAGTGTTCCACAGGCTCAGAAAACAAATGCTGACTGAACTAAAGCTTCTCAGAAGCCTTATCTCATCAATAAGAGTGTGGGGTTAATATTCTCCATCAACAGCCATGTCAATATGTATATACAAACCACCCAAATATTTGAGGAACATTGTTGTCAGGAAAGACTACAAAAACAAGATGCAACCTCAAGAAACAGAGCTAAATCAGGAATGAAAATAAATCTTTGAGCTAAAATAAATGTATAATTTGTCTCTTCAAAGATTTCAGGATGCTATCATATAACTAAATACAGAAGGTCCTGTTACCTAAAATACAAAACCAAAAAAAGTCCCAAAGTTCTTAAATGAAAAGCATGGTTGCTATTAATGATATTTTTTTTAAAAAGAAAAAAAAAAGAGGAAGAAAGAAAAAGAAAATGCAAAAAAAAGGAGAGAATAGTCCAATGGCAAAAGATTGAATCAGTGTATGAGAAATTTAAGACAAATGAAGAGAATTTTCCAGACTACAAGACACAGAGTGTTTATATATTCTTATGTCCCCGCCTTCCTAGACAGTGAAATATCTAAAGATAATAATCCCACAAACTGCCAGAGAGAAGAAAGAAGACACCTGTGAAGATGCAGGAACCAAACTCATTTGTAACGAGGAATGCTAATCAAATGAAAACACAAACTACCAGTGCAATAGTATGTAAAACGTGCTCAAGTTTTGAATCCCAAACCTATACTCACCTCCTCCCAAAATACAGAAATTGCTATTATAAATACAAATACTGTACTCAGAAAAATTGCCACCTATAAAACTTTTAAAACAAGACATGATAATATGTGGAAGAAAATTGAAAAAGAATTGAAGGACAAATGAAGACTTGATATATAAGAAATAAGAAGGAACAGACAAAACAGCTAGATAAAGTGATTAACTTAATATACTTATCAATAATGGAATTTCTATGTAAATAGTCACATATAGAAATGCATAGTGCAATAAAAAAAGATACTAAAAATGACAGACAAAAAGTAATTCTTTGAAAACTAATTTCATACTTTTTTCATAAAGAAGCCTAAAAGTAAAGTTATTTACAAATAAATTTGCTAGCTGATTACAACTAAATGTAGCTCTTAAGTATATTTGAGGTACTAAATCTCATTCTTTACATATGTCTTTATTGCTCAAATGTTCAAAATAAGCATATATCACTATATCATTCCTTTTTAAAAAAAATTAAATATAGCCAGGGCCACAGGATGGGCCTCTCACATTTATTATTTACCCACGCAAAGAATTTATAGAGTGAGCTATTAGAGCATTATTTCTTTGACAATTACAGGATTCAATTTAAAGCAAATTGTTTTAGCATCAAGCATTAAACACAGCACCAGTTGGTGTATTTTATAGCAGCACTTTATTAATTTGTTATACAATGAACTAGAATATGCATATATGCATATACAATGAACTAGAATATGCATATTGATAATACCTAAGTAGATTGCACACACACATATTGCACTATGATTTTCATTTCCTTATGCTCCATAATGTATCATACAAAGATATCACTCCTTTCATTTCATTAACAACTAAGGCAACTTGAAGAAAAACATCTGGACTTTTCACACTTTTCAGGTAATTATTTCCTTCCTCTCCACCTTCCTTGGGCAGCCGCACAGCTCACTGTCATTTTTTCCCAGTATTGTGGTTCATTCACTTAGTGCTTGATGACTCTCAGTCTCATTCCTGTCCATTCATTCAGTCCGGCACCTGGTAATCTCATCTCTCAGCTTGGAAGTTTCAGCCATGAACACTCACCTTTGAGTGAACACGAGCGTCGGCACTTCTTGTTTGCTACCAACCACAACAGTTTTATTAGAGAAACTGTTGGGATTCTGGCCCTTGGTCTTTCTTTTGCTTTTACTATCACAGTTTGTTCTTCCAGCATTATCACTTACAGTTGCTCTCAGCCTTCTCCCTTTCCTATGAAGACTGGATTGGATTCACTCTTGTGCTTTTGATGCTTGAACCGCCATGCCAAACTTCTAGAGAAGCATCTCATGACTGCATCTTCAGGTTGGCACCTTGACCGTTCTGCCCCCATTTCTGTCAAAAAAGGTGTCTTTTTCTGTGGAATATTATTTGGGAGTAAATAATTGCCAGCTTTTGGGGAGCAAACCAAAAGAGTAAGGGAGAGTTTCTCATATTGCTAAGAAAGACTCTGTGAAAGTCATCAATGTATCAATATAAAATTGGGGGTATACTTATTCATATTTTAAGCACTTTGTACTTCTTACAGTGCTTATAGATTTATAATGTATTCTATAAAATAGTTCTCATTCATCTAGACCAGTGTTTGTCTACCAGGAGCCATTTTTCTTCCAGGGAACATCTGACAATGTCTGGAGATATTTTTCATTGTCACAGCTGGAATATGCCACTGGCATTTAGTGGGTGAAAGCTAGGAATACCTGTAAACATTCTGCAATGCATAGGACAGCTCTGCCTTGCCAACAAAGAATTATCTAGCCCAAAATGGCATTAGTACTGAGGTTGAGAAACCTTGATCCAGACTCTATACTTAGCTGCCAGTTCCATGAAGACAGGAACACTGTGTTCTTGCAAACCAAGGTAAACACCTATTTCTAAATAGCCTTTCCTTCCTGTCACTTCACTGTCTCTTTGAGGTTAGGCATAACCATATGACTTTCATTTGTCACTGAGATACAAGGGACAGAAAAAATTCAGGGGCAAGAATATTTCAGAAGTGGCATGTGATGCTTCATCTTCTCATTTTCTTTCCTGCCTAGAACAAGTTTGTATTGTAAAAGTTGAGGTTTTTTTCCACATCAGGCTGAAGAATGTAGCCCTAGAGAGTCTCTGATTATCCAGTAGACTTTGTATGAGTGGACAATAATACCTTGTTGTGTTACAGCACTGAGGTTTGGGGTTGTTTCTGCAGCATAACATAGCCTATACTGACATCTACCCAGGTTCTTAGCCTGCCTTCATGCCTGGCAAATTGTAGAATTGTAAGATCTGATTAAAAAAATTCATTGAATTCATCTCTCTCTCTCTCTCTCTCTCTCTCTCTCTCTCTCTCTGCATTCACACACACACACACACACACACACACACACACACACACACACACACACACATTCTGGCCTAATTTAAAATGACTTGATTGGAACAATAATTTTTAAAAATTAATGTGAAATTAACCACTTTAAAATTTTTAAATGTTGTTATAAAATATTGTAAATATTAAAAATACAAATAAAAAAGTACAAAGAGTAACTTAAAAGCTACAATTTTACCTGACGCTCAGATTTAATATAGGTTAATGTTTTGTTATATATTTTATAGGTATTATTGTCTTAAATAATGATTACAGATAAAATGAAAGCCTGCTCCTCTTCTGTCAGTTTTTGCTTTCCATATTTTTAGACTATGTTGTGAAATGTTCAACTGGTTGATATCACATATATGTTTTTAAATATTATTTTATCTTATATTGGTATTGTTGTACAAGCGTTCATTTGGTTAGTAGATCTCTGGCATATCTCTTTCCAGCTCTGTCAGCTTATCTGTTATCTTTTAGCTGTATCTCTTGAAAACAAATCAAAGCTCTATTATTTATTTCTTGTTCTGTCATTAATCTCTGTCTTATGACTACAAATTAATATGATCATATTTAAGTTAATTGATTTGGATTTATTTCTACCACATTGTTTTGTGCCTGCATTGCTTCCCTCCCTATACCCTTTTAGGATTATTTGTTTGACTTATAGATTTGTATTATTCATCTTTATCCCTACTTGTTTGCAATAAATACATTCACTGTTTTTTAATGCTTTAACAATTAAATTGAATCGTTAAGTACCTCACTTGGCAACAAAATCTAAATTTAATATTGTATTTCTTCTCCTATTTTAATTTTTATGATTTTCTAGTATTTCAGCACAGTGTACTGATGAAGAGATCCTCTTAAAGTCACCCTCCATTACTAATAATGTATTATTTAGGGTTACAGCCCTGCACGCACCTGCATTCCTTAGAATCATAAGACCGGGCTGACCTTCTGTTACATAGTTAGTAAAATAGGTGATTATCCACCCCTATGATCAATAGTTAAAGTTAGAAATAAAATTGTATTAAGCATGTAACTTTAACCAGTATACTTTTGTTTTGTTGTACCCACTGGCTACTGATGTATCACAATGAATAATGTTTCGCTTTTTACGAAGTTTTACTAACACCTTTGCTTAGAGTAACTGATAAACTAAAATTACAGGTTCCCAGTAATGGGTAAGATTATACAGACAATTAATGTTGTAATTGGCAATACTCAACTGAAACTGGAATCTTACAGAATTTTTTTTAAATCACGTACTTTGCCATTAATCAAGAGCAAACCTCAACACATATACTTATAAATATAGACTGTAAGATCCAAGGAGTTTAGCTGGCCTTGGAATCTATACTGCCTTTTTCCCCTGAGTTCTGAGTTTAGGAATGAACTTGTTTCCTCCCAGTTCCCTGCATTTCAGGTTTCTTTGGTGATTGAGAGAGCAACCATGTGTTCCATGAACTATATCAGCACTTTTAACACCCTGCCCAAATAACTGATATCTTATTTTGAACCATTTGTACTTATCTGGATTTATTAATATGTTTATACATACATTTGGCCTGAATTACTCTTTGCATCCAACTTGTTTATTGCATATTCAATTTTTTTTACTATAACTTTGATATTTCTTACAGTGGAGTTCTATCTGTAGGAAAGTCCATCCTTATCTTAAAATATTTTCATTCATTTTACATGAATGATATTTAGCTGAGTATAGAATACTTCAATACATATTTCCTATTAGCACTATAAAGATAATAGTTCATTAACTTCTAGTTTAATAAAAGCTGAATTCTCAGTCAAATTCATTTTTATTTGTAGGTAAATTATCCTTTCTCTGGATACTTTTAAAATGTTCTTTATATTTTTATTTGTAAGACTATCTTGCAGTATCAACTTCTCCACTTGGAACTTGTCTGAGAAGGATGTATGCCTCTCTTTAGACAATTTTTGTAAAATAACTGGTCTTTTTTTCTTTATTCTCTCTTCTATTTCACTCTGGATACTCTATTAACATATAGATTGTGCATTATCATTCTCAAATCCAATCCTGTTAACTTCTCTTATATTTGTCTTGTAGTATATCTTTTTAAACTTTTTGGTAATTTTCTCTTGTGCTCCTTTAAATATACTAATTCTTATATCAAAGTTATCAAATATGCAGTTTAACTTACTCAAGTTTTAAGTGTCTCTACCAAATTTTTAATACATAATAATTCTGATCAGTTTTCAATTCTCCAAATGTCTTTTATTACATCTTCCATTATATGCTCTGGCTCTTCTCTATCACTCCAATAATTTTTAGAAATTATTGTTCAGCATTTCTTTGAGTGTTCAATTGTGTCCAGGTTTAAAGTGTGAATACTCTATTTGTTGTGTTTGCTTGCTCTTCCTCATCATGGCCCTGTTTACATTTGTGGACTGTGTACTTATTCTTAGCTTGGATTGCATTTGACTGAGGAACCTGGTATGTGCTGGGTTTTGGAAGTGTTGCTACCAAGACATTTGACCTTTGCTTTTTGGTGTGTCCCAGTCATTTCACAGAACTTGATGCCATTTAACTCATAATTTTTTTAGTTTAGATTCCCAGTACACAGGCTGTGTAAATTAGGACTCTATTCCTACAGAGGACAGGTTTGGAAGTATCCTTTCCACCACCTCCTTCCCTTCTCTGTCCCCACATGCCTAAAGCTCTGAGAGATATAATTAACTTCCTTGCCACTTGCCAGTTTCATAGACAGAATTGTTAAATCTATTTTTCTGAAGGGGGCTATCCACCAGGGGCCTCTGTTCCTATCTCTTGTCTCCTATGCATGGGTGGGTAATAAACCCAGGTCTTAGGGCAGAGATTCTATA
The DNA here is from genome assembly GCF_000164805.1 of Carlito syrichta. NCBI lineage: Eukaryota > Metazoa > Chordata > Mammalia > Primates > Tarsiidae > Carlito > Carlito syrichta. The sequence continues at coordinate 45,241 of NW_007076468.1, forward strand.
TATGATCTGAAGTCTTCCAAAGAAAGGCATTCTCACCTTGCTTCTAGAACGTGAGAATTTCTTTAAGCTCAAATATGTATTATTTAATAATTATTGGTGCCTTTTCCTGTATTTTCATCTCTATAAACATATATGGAAAAGCTTACTTTAATTCATTTATGTAGATTTCAGGATAGACCATCAGTTTTGCCATAGATACTTTTTTTTTTTTTTGAGTTGGAGTCTCACTCCATTGCCCAGGCTGGAATGAGATGGCACAATCATGGCCACACCAGCATTGACCCGCTGAACTCTGGTGAACCTTCTATCTCAGCCTTCCAAGTAGCTGGAACTACAGGTGCATACTACCATGCCTGGCTAATTTTTTATTTATTGTGTTGAGTAGGTCTTGTCAAGTTGTCCGGGCTGGGCTTGAACCTGCAGGCTCAGGCAATTCACTTGCCTTGGCCTACCATAGTTCTGGGATTACAGGCTGAACCACTGAGCCCACCCCAAAAGTACTTTTAATGTTAAAATATGAAGATTGACAATTAAATTCATGAACTTGCCACTGTGCACTTACGTTGGCAGCTCTGTACAAACAGCTTGGTAGGGTTTCATAACCTTGGTATATCAGTGTCTCATAGCTGTGTTCATGACGATGTGTGGTGGTGTCTTGCTGAATGGTGTTATCATTATTGTTGCATGTTTGTGTGCCATTGCAAGAATGTCAGAGCTTGAATTAGAACAATGAACAAACATTAAATCTCTTGTTAAACTTGGCAAGAGTGGACACAAAATCAGGGACATGTTAGTCCAAGTTTATGGGGATAATGCTATGAAGAAAACAGCAGTGTATAAATGGATTAAACTTCTTATCTCAGGGGAGAGAAAGCATCGCCGATGAAGAGGTCAGGATGACAGTAATGAACAGAATTGACAAAAACATTGCAAAACTTCACTGAATTGTGTGTCAAAATCGATGATGTACTGGAACACCCTCCCTACTCACCTGATCTGGCTCCCAATGACTTTTTGCTTTAACCAAAGAGAAAGGAAATATTGAAAGGAAGACATTTTGATAGCATTCAGTACATCAAGCTGTAATATAATGACAGCTGTAATGGCCATTCCAGAAAAAGAGTTCCAAAACTGTTTTGAAGGGTGGGCAGGCACTGGCATCAGTGCATAGCTTCCCACGGGGAGTACTCTGAAGGTGAAGAGAGTGATATTCAGTAACGAGGTATGTAGTCTTGTCTAGAATGAGTCCACGAACTTAATTTTCAGACCATGTATGTGTCTAAATTTTTTCATACAGTAGTTGGTAAGCTTCTAGCATTTATAAACTTCTGGTAATTGGTGAAGATACTAATATGTGTTTTGTTAATTACAACATCTATATGCATGAAAAATGTAAGCATGTGTCTATAGAACAAATGATCAGCCTAATTCCAAAAATCCTTTTATTTATGTACAAATTGCCCTATTCGTTAGACCAACCAAAGATTTCTTAGGTGTCTGCTCTCAACATGTTGGGCACCAGGAGTTTAAATATCCCCCTAACTTAACCATTTTGGAGACTCTAAGTTTACACTTAGACCTATGCCCTCTATGCAGGACCATATGCTATACAAGAGCCCATGCTATAAGAAATGAGGAAAAATAAAAATGTGGGGCTCTTATTTGGAAAATAGTAAGAATTTCAAGAGAGTCATAGCAGAGGATTAATCCAAGCACAGGGCCCTTCTAAGCATGGGCCCCTGTGTGACTGACCGGTCACACATCTATGAAGCAGGCTTCGCTTCCGTGTACCAAGCTTCTAAGAGTCAGTAGAATCATTTACCTAATGTACTTTTATTCATTTTCTATGTACCAAATGTTGTGGTGAAAAAAATAAACAGAATAAAATAATGTCATGTTGTGAAATCGCTGCATAAATATTTTGTTTTTCTAGTTAAATTAAAACTACCAACTCTGTGATGGTTTTAAAGACAAAATTCACAAAAATTACAAAACACAATCAAAATATTTAGTTTCTCTAAGAAGAATCTGTCATTAGTGGATGGATGCTTAGAAAATTCTGGATTCTACTGTATCAATTCGGTGAGGAGGTCTTAAAGTGGTGTAGGGTTATAGAGGAATGGCTGGACATTGTGAACAAAATGAAAGAGAAAGCCAGGAAGGTTTCTACGGAAAGAACACCCAGGCAGCAGGGACAGTGATGCATGCGTAGATACCAAACATGTTGAGGAAAGCTCTCTTTCCTCTTTCTAGTTTTTTGTTTTTTATTTTTTAGTTGAATCACATGGGGATCACAAGACAAAATAGTTCTTTGCTCCAGCCTTTTCATCAGCAAGAACAGCTGGAACCTAAACATAGATAAGTCTCTAAACACAGCAGTTAGCATCTTCATAAGAAGGCATACAAATGACCAACAGATATATGAAAAAAATGCTCAACAGCACTAAACATCAGAGAAATGTAAATTTCACCACAATGAGATATCATTCGACCCCAGTCAGAAAGTCAAATGCCAACAGGTGTTGGTGAGGATGTGAAGAAAAGGGAATGCTTATACACTGTTGGTGGGAATGTAGATTAGTGCCATCTCTGTGGATAACAGTATGGAGAGTTCTCAAATAACAAAAATTGCAGCTACCATTTGAACCAGTGATTCCACTACTATCTACCCACAGAAAAAGAAATAAATACATCAAAAAATACCTGCACTTGTATGTTAATTATAGCACTACTCACGATAGCAAAGATATGGAATTGATGTATGTCCATCACAGATGACTGGATCAAGACAAGATGGTATACGTACACAGTGAAATACTATTCAGTAATAAAAAATAATGAAAATATGTCTTTTGCAGAAACATGTATGGAACTGGAAGTTCATATCTTAAGTAAAATAAATCAGACACAGGAAGTCATATATTGCATGTCCTGACTTAGAGAAGGGAACTTAAAAAGTGTGTACACATGGATGCGGAGAGTGAACTGATGGAAAATGGAGACTTGGAAGGGCAAGTGGTTGGGAGGGTGGTGGGTGATGAGAAGTTACTTGATAGATACAATGTATGTTATTCAGGAGTTGGATATCTTAAAAGCTCTGACTTGACCATGAGGCAATCTATTCATGTAACAAAATTGTACTTGCACCCAATACATTTAAACAAAAAGAGAAAGACTCTCTACAGTGTGATGTAGTCATTGTTACACTAAACGTTGATACTCCAAACTTCAAAGGCTAGGAAGGAGTCAGAGTCAGTAACAGAAATGTCAGAAGCCCACTACACAGATAGGATCCCAGGCATTACAAGGAGAAAGGCAAAGAAAAGTGACTGTAGAACAGAGTCAACTATACTATAAGCAACATCACAACATCTTGAGTTCAGAGTCAAGCTGACTTCAGTTCTGAGTCCTATCTCCATCACTAACTGTATCTATGACTTTGAGTAAATTGTCTTAATTCTCTCAGCCTGTTCTTTGTATACTTTTGTGATGCCTGAAAAAGATAATCCAGGCAAAGTGCTTAGTTCAACCAAGTTCATAACAAGTACTCAACACAAAGTTGAAACTAAAAGATTCTTTGAGAATCTCCAAGCAACTAAGGGTGCTAAAAATTATGAAAACTAGTTTAAGAACAGGGAAAACTTGTTTTTTGTTTGTTTCTTTTTGCAAGTACTTCCTCCAACTATTTCACACATTTGTCTACACATTAGAATCTTGTGGGGAGCTTCAGGAATTACTGCTGCCTTATCCCACTCCCTGAGATTATGATTTAGTTAGCCTAGGGTGTGGACCAGGTTTGTAATATTTAGAATAACCCCCAGCTGGTTCTAATGTGCAGAAAAGTTTGGGAAACTCTGTACTCACTTGGACTATAAAAATGTTGAAACTCATGATATCTCACTGAGCCTTAGTTTTCCCATCTATAACAAATGCCAGGGAAGACAGGCATAAAGAATAAAGACTGGGTGCTTGGTTAATGGCACTGAATTTGAAGCTGGAACTGAGTTTGAAAAAGATTTTAGTCATTGAAGAGCAACTGAGTTTCTCTGTATTTAAGTGTCCTAATCTATGAATACACCACCTAGATTTATAAACCTCGGAGGGTTATTATAAGGGCTAAATGGGATAATACACAAAAAGTACATAAAATTCAGTATTTGGCACACGGTTAAGCTTTAAAAGAATGTTTTTTTAAAAAGGTTCAATGCAATACCCATTAAGTTATCAACATCATTCCTCTCAGATCTGGAAATGACAATACAGAAATTCATATGGAAACATAAATGACCACGAATAGTCAAAACAATCCTTAGCTAGAGAAACAAAGCAGGAGGTATCACACTTCCAGACTTCAAACTCTACTAAAAAGCTACAGTAATCAAAACAGCTTGGTATTGGTATAAAACAGACACATAGACCAATGGAACAGGATACAGATTCTGGAAGCAAAGCCTCAATTCCTCAACCAACTCATCTTTGACAAAGCCTCCAACAACAACCACTGGGGAGAGGAGAACCTATTCATTAAATGGTGCTGGGAAAACTCGTTGACCACATGCAGAAGACCGAAACAGGACCCCTACCTATCGCCATACACAAAAATTAACTCTAAATGGATCAAAGATCTAAACGTAAAACCTCAAACTATAAGAACCTTAGAAAATTCAGGAGACACTTTTAAGGTGGAACTGGCAACAATTGGAACTGGCAACAAATTCCTATTTAGAACCCTAAAGGCCAATACCTTAAGAAATAAGATAGACAAGTGGGACCTCATCAAATTAACGAGCTTCTGCAAAGCAAAAGAAACCATCAAGAGAGCAGGGAGACAGCCCACAGAATGGGAAAAAATATTTGTCAACTGTATATCTGACAAAGGCCTAACATCTAGGATCTACAAGGAACTCAAATGCACCGAAGAGAAAAAAACAAACAGCCCCTTTAAAAAGTGGGCAAAAGACATGAAGAGACACTTCTCAAAGAAGATATACAGGCAGCCAACAGACACATGAAAAAGTGCTCAGCCTCACTCATCATCAGAGAGATGCAAATCAAAACCACATTGAGATATCACATAACCCCTGTAAGAATGGCCATCATTAATACAACAAACAACAACAGATGCTGGCGAGGATGTGGAGAAAAAGAAACTCTTCTACACTGCTGGTGGGAATACAAACTTGTACAACCTCTCTGGAAAACAGTCTGGAGATTTCTGAAAGAACTAGAAATTGACCTTCCATATGACCCAGCAATTTTCCTATTGGGAATATACCCGGAGGAACTCAAATTATTCTACAAAAAAGATACCTGTACACGTATGTTTGTTGCAGCTCTATTCACAATAGCAAAAACATGGAACCAACCGTGTTGCCCATCGAAGTTGGATTGGATAAAAAAAAAAAATGTGGTACATATACACAATGGATTATTATGCAGCCATAAAGAAGGACAAATAAATGGACTTTGCAGCAAATTGGATGGATTTGGAGTCTATCATACTCAGTGATTTATCACAGAAACAAAGAACTGAGTTCCATATGTTCTCACTCATAAGATGACCTTGAACAACTATAATGCTAAAAGAAAGCGATTAGCAGTAGTGGAAAACTGTCAGGGGAGGAAGGTGGGACTGGCAGTTGAGGGAAACTGCTAGGGGAGGGAGGGGTATACCTCATCAACAAGAGCACCTGCATGATCAATGTTTGTATACCTAACCCTGAGTTGTACCCCACATCTTTATAATAAATAAATTAATTAAAAATAAATAAATAATAAAAAAAATAAAAGAATGTTAGCTATTATCATATTATTACCATTTTTAAGTTTCAATGTACAAGTATTTCACAAATTAATTATTGAATTGATTTATTGCATTCACATTTCCATATTGATTTCATGACTTCAACATTGATTTTGAATGTTAAAAGATCAACCCTGATCTTTCAATATGGATTTAGTCTATGAACGTCCTACTCTCAGCTCTTCAAAATTTCAGAGCAAACAATTAGCATCAAAAAAATAGCACAGCACTCTCTGACCGTAGTCCAACTCTTTGTTCTTAAAACAAATACACTCAAAGGAAACCAGTAAAAAAGTAATGACACACCATGGATTCCTAAGACAGGCAAATAAACAGCATGTCCACTATGATAGCATATTCTGGAGTCTATCAGAAATCTATAATTCTAGAATAATATTTGTCTTAAGCAAAGTGAACATTTTATATTATGCAGTTCTTTTTCAAAAAAATGAAAAAGGAATAGAGAAAATAAACTAAGAAAAAATATTCAAGAACATTTAAAAATTGAAAAATAAACTATGTGCAGAAACAACACCCTTGTTTACAATAACATCTGCAAAACTGTTACCAGGAAGATAAAGTGAAATGTTTTGTAAGAAGTGAGGTCACCATAGTTGGTTTCTGTGCTTATTTACGTAGCCTAAAAGGCAGCCATGGATCACATGATGGGGACTAGGAAAGAGGCAAAGTCCTAAAAACAAGAATTGGAAGTCTGGAGGAGGCAAATAAAGAGAACATACAAAAAAATACAGTTTTCTGGCCTTTAAAAATAGTATGTATTCCAATTTGCTCTTTATAAGTGTTTCTGCCTTCGCAGAGGTCTTTTCTTATTTTTATTTTCCCTACCCATGCCTCGTGTAGGACATACAATCATAAACCTTCCTATTAATATGGTTGAATTTAAGCAGTGATAAGAAGCAGCAGTAGTAGAATGAGGTGGCAAGGGACAAAACAAAAGTGAGAACAAGGGGGAGTGGAGTGGCAATTGAACCTGGGCAGCCATCACCTGGATGCCCATGTACGCTGAGCGCCACCTATGAGTTCAGTCTATTTAGAGTCCACACACTTCAGGCTCAAAGACCAAGACTGAGTAAACAGGCTCCCAATGTTATTATCATGCACATATCACTTTTACATTAACATTTGAAAACCCAGCGGCACAGCATACTAAAAAGGATCACACTGAGAAACTAAATCTGATTTCTTCTTTCAAATTAAAGTTTTACATCAAAACCCATCTTCACTGAGAATGAAATGGGGCCGTCCTGAAATGTTTCTTCCCCTGCCCATTTAGATAAATTACAAAGATGATTCAGGCTGAGGGCAAATGAACAGAATTTGATCAAAACAAACAAAAAGACATTCTAAATATGGTTTAGCAGCAAAGCCATGCATTTTGTATCTAACTGATGAGTCACTGAATCTCAATAGAAATGATTTGATTCTATTATGGGTTCTAATATCCTGCAGGTCAAGTCATGTTTATCCTACCTTGCTACAAGGTGCAATTTCTTAAAGACAAAGGCCAAAGTGAGGGTTTGGAAGAGTGTCCTATACCTGGCACAGCATTCTAGGTTCATGAGTGACTCCTTAGATGTAAGGTCCTAAGTACTGTTAGAACTAATAACACGGTGACTCTCTGAGTTCTAGACGCTTAGATTTTAGCAGAGATCTGTCACATGCTGACAGATACTAACCAATTTTATAAAAGCAAGGAGTCAGGGAGGGAGCATTCAGGTAAGCGGCACCTTACTAAAAAAATCAGCTAAAAATCAAATGAGATTAACTCGGATGCTTACCAAATACTATATGCTGTGGACTGATTGACAAGCTATACATGTGCTAATTTTAATCTTCACAATTAACCCCTAAGAGTTTGGGCTCCCATCATCAGCCTAATGAAGCATTTGAAAGTACTAAGACCCAGAAAGGGGTAGGAACATGCCCAAGGTCCTGTAGCTGTCACATAATAGTGAAAATTTGACCTGCCTGAATCATTCAGGTCTGAAGCTCTTGCTATCAGCCATAACACTAAACTGCAGACCCTGAGGAAGAAGACATAATGGAGATCCAGAGACTGAAGTTCTTTTTTACTTTGATGGAGTCTCACTCTGTCACCCAAGTTGGAGTGCAGTGGCATGATCACAGCTCACCACAGCCTCAATCTCCTGGGCTCAGGTAATCTTTCTGTCTCAGTCTCCAAGTAGCTGGGACCATAGGTGTACATCACCATGCTCAAATTGTTTGTTTATTTATCTATCTATTTGTTTATTTAGTAGAGATGAAGTCTTGTTATGTTGCCCGGGCTTGTCTCGAACCCCTGGGCTCAAGCAATCCTCCTGCCCTGGCCTCCCGAAGTACTGGGATTTCAGGCATGAACTACCATGCCCAGTCAACAGATTGAATTTCTATCCAAAACATTTTAATTGTGTTGTATGAGGTCAACGAGTAAAAACAAACAAACAAACAAAAAAACAGTGTGATGAGTTGAAGATGCAAATTGATGGAACTAGGGAAAACTTGGGATGAAAAGGAATATAATTTTTTTATTTTAAGACATCAAATTTCACTGAAGTCATGAGTACGAAGCAGAAAGAGGTAGTCTCTGTCAGTGTTTGGTGCAAGCACCTGAAGGAATGCATTTTTGAAGGCAAAGCACAGACTGAAATCACCTCATGGGCTATCACCAAAGAAATCAAGGTGATAACAAGAGAAATGTCTACTAAATTTCCTTGGACAATCTGTGATCAAGATGAAATTAAAAACATGAAAATCAATTTTCCACGGTACATTTATTTGAGCAGTATGACTGCATCAGTTTACACTAAATTACCTTTACTATTCATTTCAATTACCAAGCACTATGACTAAAAATGCTCTCAATTAAAAACTGTAATCAGGATGTAAGGTTATCAATTCATCCTGGTTAGCCTAGAACTTCCCTTATTTTAATACTGAAAATCCTGAATGCTGGGAAACCACTTTTTCCAGGGAGTTTGCCCAGGACAATCCCAGTTTTAAAACTGAAAGTCCTGCTAACCAGGACGGTGGATCATTTTACCAGAATTATACATTATATTAGCATCCTGTTGTAGACTGAATGTTTGCGTCCTCTCAAAATTCACGTGTTGAAATTTTACCCTCAAATGTGATTGTATTAAGAGGTGGGGCCTTCCTGGGAGGTAGTTAGGACTAGAGAACATCTTGAGGGTGAAGCCCTCATGAATGGGATTAGAGTTCTCATAGAAGTCCAAGAAAACTTGCATTCTCTCTGCACCTGGCCGTGTGGGGAAGAAATGAGAAACTGGCAATCTGCAATCTGGAAAAAAGCCCTCACAATACCCAACCATGCCAGCACCCTGATTTCAGGCTTCAGCCTCCAGAACTGTGAGAAATAAATATCTATTGTTTATGAACCACCCAGTCTGTGTTACTTTGTTATAGCAGCCCAAATTGACTAAGATATACCCCATCATAATTATTGTGAATGGATCTCAAAAGGGGAAATTTACATGATTAAACATTATTGACAGAAAGCAAATGAAAATGACAAAGAAAAATATAAATCAATTTGAATTTTAAAAATCTGTATCACAGACTTAAGACATTGAGCAAAGAAATAGATGTCGGAGCTCTCAAATCATCTCATAAGTAGTATAAAATAAGGACAATACTTTCCTGTTTTCTTACTGATATTTGATTTTTCAGAATATTATATTGTTTACAGACACTTTAATTTGAGAATAACTCAATGAATGTTTAAAGAAATAAATAGCATTAGACATGGTAAAAAGCAATGATCAGAGCAATAAAATATTGGATATTTCAAAGCTGTCCTTAATATTCTAGGTAAAAAAATTTATATAATAACTGAATTTAAAATATCAAAAAGTCAGACCTATATACTACATATAATAAACTGTAGGATAGTTTGATTGCTATTAAAATATAATCAGATTCAATATAAATAGTGTGCTAAGAAAGAGATAAAGTTACAACCTTGTCCTCACAGGTCCAAATAATACCATTTAGATTATGAGAAGCAGAGCTAAACAGTCTGTTCCCAGTGCCCACCTAGCAATATCCCCACCCCCACCCCTTTAAAAACATATTTTGAATGTTAAGCAAAATGCTGCACTAAATCCAAGCATAATTCCCTTTTCATTAAAAGCAGTAATCCAACACTTATCAGTTAAGCCCAGAGCATGACAAAACACACACCAAAAAAAGCGTAGCTCCTTAAAAACAACATGTTAAGGTTAGTTTACAATTTTTTTTTTTAATATTGCAACCTAAGCTCTGAGTGTTTCCTTAAGTGATTCTCTTCGATAAATTGTCATCATGGTAAAAATGTGGCAGACTAAAAACAGCGTTCTCCCCAACCTCCACCTAATTAAGGCGATCCCTAGAAAACAAGCAAATTGAGGCCAGGAGTATTTCCAAGGGAAGTTTCTGGAAGGGACACTTGTGGTTCATTTTAAGAACAGCATGGAGATTTCAAATTATGGTCACTCTGTAGACAAATGGGGATTTCAGCAGTCAAAAATGCCATGTATCCTACTGTGAGCATAATTTGGGGGCTTAAGTCTAACTCTGGACCTAACCAACAAAAAAAATTAATATATCAGTATCAAGAACTTCAGATCTTGATCATTATAGATTTCATATGCACTAAGGAAAGAAACATATACCTAAGATTCTTCAGTGAAGCATGTTTTAAAAATGCACACTGCAGTGATGAATATGGTCATTATTGTGTCTATCACATCAAAGGTAGTTACACTAGCTATGATCAGGAATGACCCTACGAAGAGAGATTCTAAATTATAATCAAATACGTTTATCTTTCATTTTAATGATGCCTGGTAATTTATGTAATGGTCTGGAGAGGTTATGGGCTCTCGCCGTGAAAAGCTAACAAAATAATTAAAAAAGATTTCTGTACAGAATGCATAAGTGAGCCAGAAGTGAGGGCACAGAGCAAAGTTATTGCAAAAAGTAGCAAAAAACCTCTAAGGATGTCCATTTAATTGATGAGAATGATGAATGGAAGCTTCTAAAAATACTAATAACAATAAACACTTTCTTTTTTGGCTATGATTCAAGCAAATAAAGGATATGTCTATGCAGGCTCATTGTTAGGGGCAGATGGCATGCTATTCCTAGAAAATGTCAACGTCTTAAAATCATGCCTGATATCATCACATTCCAGTTTTAACATTTCCAGTGACTTCTTAACTAGAGCATGGTAAATTTAGAACTTAGCATGGCTTCCAATGCCCTTATCTCCCTGTCTCCAGTCTTCCATCCCAGCCAAATTTTTCATCATTCTCTCCTTATTCAAAGCATAACCTACATCCCCAATGCATCAGACTAGAGAGGCTTCGAGTCTATTATATGACTTTGAACTATATAAAAGCCTAGGCATGAAGCTATTTTTGACCTACAAAATGACAATTTTATGTGGTTCAACCTAATACATAATATAAAAAGGGAAAGCCCACAGCTTCATGTTAAATTCATTGCACATCCAGGCAAATTACACCCCGGGATTCTTAGAGAACCTGAATATACTTGCTAAATAACTATTGGCTTAAAAAATAACTTTTATTAGAGTGTACTTTTTTAGGAATGAACTTTTGCTGGATGGCTTCTATTTGCTCCGTTGGGACCGCTCTTCATCCTTGTCCACGCATTTCTATAGATTAATCTACATTGATTACTACAACTGGCCCCCTTGTTCTCTGACTTTGAATGGTGTGTAGCCATCAGAATCCTTAGCAGGGGATCAGAGAGAGGGAGGGAGGATGAGGCTGGGTATTTGGTCTCCTTCTCCTTCCCCATGCAGGGTTGCCTGAGACTGGCCATGTGCCCCTACTAATGGTCACTTGACATCTACCTGACTCTCCCTTTCTGGTCCCCTGCCCATGCTTCCTTTTCTCAACGCATGGGCCTGGGGTGAGATCAACTCCACCATTACCCTTACAATTTCCCTTACATGTTGCCCACATCTTTGTAAATGATCCTCTATTGAGTCCTTGGCAAATTATCCTATTCTGTGGTGTTTCATCTGTTGTCTGCTGTAATGCTGTAATTCTGACACCGGTTAAATTCTTTATATTTTTTATTCACATATAATTCTTACAACTTTTTAAAGAAGGTTTATGATACCCATTTTATAGATAAGAAAACTATCACTCATAGAGGCTAATTAACTAGCCCAGATATAGGGTTGGGATCCCAGTAATCTGACTTCAGAGACTATAATTTTGGTGATAGGAAATTGCAACTTTGATTCTATAAAATGAGGGAAAATAAATTTCAGAAACCACAGACTTATTAAAAATAAATAATGCTGATTACAAGTTTTCAAAATGGATTCTTAAATGTATAGATTGTCTCATAAGGGATGCTTCTTGAAAATGGCAAAGAATTAGGAGAACAAGGTCTTAATTAGACTTTAGAAGATTTGTTATTTGATGTCCCAGATACTTCTGAACAACTTGAGGAAACACAGAAAAACAGTCTTTTTAAATTTGTTGATGCTATACAGCTAGAATAGAAGGCTAATAGAATCTGAATCTGACTAGAAAAACTATCGAAGGCAAATGAAATTAATTGAAAGACAATAAATATCACACCATGCTGTTTGTTATAGTCAAGTGTCTTGCTAGAAACAGAAATCCAATTCAAATAGGCTTAAGCAGAGGATAGCACTTGTTAGCTCAAGTAACTGTAGAATCTAAAGGTGGACATTACATGTAGACCCACAAAGGGGCTCCAAAGATATGATTAGATAAGTTCTCCCCTTCTGTAATTATCTTCTCTGTTTTCCTCTCTGTTGGCTCCTAAGCAATTTCCTGTCACCAGCAGGGTTGACATGGGACCTCTCTTGTAAAGGTCCAGTAGAAGAGAAAAACTCTCAACACTCTGTAAAAATGACCCAGGGATGCATATCATTGACTTTAAAATAAACCAACTTCCCACAACAAACTTTAACCAGAGATCTGTAGTACTCTGATCGGCCAGGCATGAATCCTATGTCCACCTCAGAGAGGATGTGAGCTCTGCCCAACCAAAAGAGCTGTAAGAATTGTTGGAGAAACGAGGTAATACAAAGAAAATCAGAAAGAAGTCATTAAAACAAGAGCTAGGGTTATATCAGATAAAATGCAATGAAAATGCACATTGACTACACAATTCAAAAACAATTTTAAAAATATAGAGGAGACATAGCTTAACTATGATATTATTAATATTAAAAAAGACTTTGGGTTTTTTAAAAAATGCCATCAAGCTCAATATAAATCAACAGGGTGGTTTAGATACTAAAATAGGCTCGGACTGAATTGTTGATCATAAGTTCATAGCAATAGAGGAAATATTTATGATGATCTGCACTTCTCACATTGTACCTGAAATACTAGTTTAGGTCTTAACCACCACATTTTAGAAGAGATATTGAAGAGTTGGTGTCTACAGATTTGAAAGCTATGAATGTGCTTGGAAGACATAAAATTTGAGGAATTGTTGAAGAAACAGGTAGACACATTCAGATAGGAGAATGGATAATTCAATGAGTATATAAGATCTATGCTCTGATTTTGAATAACCTTCACATGGAAAACAAAGTACATTCACGCAAAGAAATTCTGGATGACAATCAAGTCCAGTAAGTTTAAACTTTGGTTACATTTTAATGCTTTACAGAACTTTGAAATGTGCTTAAATAAAAGAAGCATGGGACCCAATAGACCTCCTCCACCTTCTTTGTTGTTAATTAGAGGTTAGATAACTAATTCTAAGACATGCTTCCCATAGGATTATCAGATGGGGTTAAAACATGGGATTAGAATTGGTCTTAGGGATTCCCATCTTGGGCATTCTATAGAGAATTCTACTGCCTTGGTCCAAATTGTTATCCCAGTGTTTACCAGTTATGAAACTGTGGGCTATTTACTTCTTCTCTGTAAAGCTCACTTCTCCATCTATAAAATGAAGATAATAGTCTGTCCCTTTTATAGCTGTTGTATTAAATTATTAATACCCACAGGGAACTTAGATTAGTGTATGGCCCTAAATGCTCAGTATTAGCCATTATTATTACTAGGTAGTTGATCATGGATGCCTAGCTTTCTTTGTTATACAGGTTTCTATATCTATTTGTGATAAGCTCTTTTTATTTATTTATTTTTTTGAGTTGAAGTCTCAACTCTGTCGCCCAGACTGGAGTGCAGTGGCTGCTCCCAGCCACCACAGCCTCGACCTGCTGGGCTCTGGCGATCCTTCTGCCTCAGCCTTCCAAGTAGCTGGAACTACAGGTGTGCACTACCATGCCCGGCTAGTTTTTTGATTTATTGTAGACATGAGGTCTCGCCAAGTTGCCCAGGCAGGTCTCGAACCCACAGGTTCAGGCAATTCACTCACTTTGGCTTCCCAAAGAGCGAGATTACAGGCTGAGCCACTGAGCCCGGTCAAGCTCTTGTTTTTTAAATAAAGAAGTATTTTGTGTGAATGTATTGCAAACATATGGGTAGTTGAGGGTCTTAGCTTATCATTCTGCAGCAAAAGATACTGTAGGTCGCCCATGTAATCCTTACAACAAGCTATTTCCTAGAGCTCGTAGCCACTCAGGTCCCCTTTCTGGCAATGCTATGAAGCCTTGGTGATGTACTTTTCTGCTGCAAAAGCTCATTTAAAAAAAAAAAAAAAGCACTGACCACCAAGCGTGGCGGTTCATGCCTGTAATCCCAGCACTTTGGGAGATGGAGGTGAGAGGATTGCCTGGGACCAGGGATTCAAGACCAGCCTGGGCAACTTGGCAAGACCTCATCTCTACAATAAGTCAAGAAAAAGAGCTGAGTGTGGTGATACAGGCCACTCAGTGGCCGTGAGTATTCCACTACACTTCAGCCAGCCTGGACAACAGACTCCTACTCAAAAAAAAAAAAAAAAAAAAGGCAGACACATTTACATAGGAAAATGGACAATTCAATGAGATTATAAGATGTGTGTTCTGATTTTGAATAACCTTCACATGGAAAACAAAGTACGTTCACACAAATAAATTCTGGATGACTGAATTAAGTCCAGTAAGTTTAAACTTTTGGTTATATATGCTTTACAGAACTTTGAAATATGCTTAAATAAAAGAAACATGGGACCCAATAGCCCTCCTCCACCTTCATTGGCGTTAATTAGAGGTTAGATAACTACATGTCAAAACAAAGCCCACATATGTATCCTGAATTGTTTGGTTATCTTTGGAAGATCACAAATTCATATCAAATGTGAACTCTTCAAACACTCTTCAATTTACACTACATTACACATGAAGAACGAGCTTTGCAATCACCAAATCAAGATACCAAACTAAAATTCTCATTTTCACTACTAGGATCACTTATAATTCTCTGATTTTTCTAAACCTTCTCAACAAAGTCATAGATCGCAATGTTACAAAGTTGATCAAGGCTCCAAACTGAGAAGTCCATCGTGGCTGACTTGACCACGCAAGTCCTTGATATCTTTGCCACCCCGAGAATAAAGTCACAGTCATTTGGTTGCAAGGAAGAAAGCAAAAAGCCTTTTAGGTTCTTTATCCCCAGTGTTAAGAAAACAAAATAATAGCACTCACCTTATCAATGATGTAATTGAGGCCAGAGTTTCTAAGCTTTAAAGAAGAAATACAGCAAATTGGAAGCACTAAAAACAATGTATAATTTAAACATTGTCAAACAGATCTGTGGCCCAGATCCCAGATTATTTTTGAACATACTAAATTCTTGCAGGCTATGAAAATAGATACAGATGCAAATTTGAGTTGCACCTTAAACATGATTCTATTTTAAGACAAAGGGAAATATAATGACAATACATGTTTATCTAAATACATTTACTTGTGTCTTGTGAAAGCAGCAGGAACAAGTAACTAGTGTGTAAGTCTCCTGCCCTCTGCATCATTCTGCAGGCTGAGAATGTACAGTATTGAGAACAAAACCTCACGGTCCTGTCCTCTCTTCTAGCAGAGGAGAGAGTATAGTAGGCAGCTTTGAGATTCCCCACAATGACCTTGCTTCCTGGTATTCAAGGCCTCATAGACTCATCTGTTTGTGCATGACTGGACCCAGGGATTTGCCTGTAACATAATCACTCCAAACATCAGGCTGTGAAAGACCATGACTAAACTCTTTCTGCACTCCCTCTCTCCCTGGCTGTACTCAAGTACTTGCTTTGATAAATCCTTCTGCTCCAAGTGGAGGCCTACATAGTAAGAAGTGAGCGAGGAATCCAGCCAACAGCTAACAAGGATCCGAGGTCCTCAGCCCAGCAACCCTTGAGGAACTGAATCCTGCCACCGACCACGTCCATGAACTTATAGGCAGATCTCCTCTAGTTGGGCTAACCTTTGGATGAGACCACAGCCCCAGTCAACACCATGATTGCAGCCTGTTGGAGACTCTGCAGCAGAGAATCCAGAAATAATGTGGGTTTCCGGGCCTGCAGGAATTGGGAGATGATACGTTTGTTTAAGCCACCAAGTGTTAGGGTAAAATTGTTTTGCTGTAATAGACAAGTAAACAAGATAGTTGGAGAAAGCAATAGATGTTATGAAGGAAATAAACAAGGAAGAGGGAAACAAGAGGGGGCCTCTCAGGGTCCTTTTTCTGAAACTGATATTTGAGTTGGAGATCACAGGTTAGAAAAATCTATATGTAAAAATAGCCTGAGAATGAGAATTTCATAAGCCGGGGACAGCAAATACAAAGATCCAAAGTGCTTGGCATATTGAAAGGAAAGAAAGAAGAGTGAAAAAAAAGGCTGGAACACAGTGAAGGGATCTGAAAAACTGGTAAAGAATTGGGTTGGACAGCAAGGTAGCAGGGACATCCTACAGCTAAGGGATTTGCATGTTATTTTAAAAACAACGATAATTGTTTTAGGGTTCTAAATAAGGCTATGATAATATCTGAATTACTACTATATTAGCAAATATATAGCATATATACATCATATGTATTTCTTTTGTTTTTTTTTTTGAGTTGGAGTCTCACTCTGTCACCCAGACTGGAGTGCAGTGGCCACTTCCGGCCACCGCAGCCTCAACCGGCTGGGCTCTGGCAATCCTTCCGCCTTCCAGGTAGCTGGAATTACAGGCGTGCGCTACCACGCCCGGCTAATTTTTTGATTTATTGTAGAGATGAGGTCTCGCTGCCCAGGCAGGTCTCGAACCCGCGGGCTCAGGCAATCCACTCACCTCAGTCTCCCAAAGGCGCGGGATTACAGGCTGAGCCACCGAGCCCAGCCATATATATTTCTTATTGTTTCATTAAAAAGTTTCATCTAGGAAGGCAGAGGTAGAGTCAGAAGGATGAGTTAACAGCTGTTACATAAGGCCTGACAGCAGGTCTGACCAGTGGTGATAATACAGTTGGAAAGAGTAGACAAGTGTCAAAAGTATTTTGTGATTAAACTCCACAGGGCTTGTTAGCATGTTCACTGAGAAAGGGGGAGGAACCCATCATGGCCTAGGTGTTCTGGCTTGAACAACTGGTGGCTTAAGCCAAAATTGAGATGGGTAGCACTTGGAGAAGTATAATTTGGAAGGAGGATGTGGTTAACATTTTTGTTTTGTATATGTTAAGTTTGAAGATGCTTACTAGACATTCAAACAGAGAGGTCAGAATGAGAGTGGATGTGAGATCTTCTCCCGGAGTTTAAAGATGAGGTTGAGGCTAAAAATATAAACTAGTTTTGGTGTCATTATGGCTTTCTACAGGGATCCTGCTTATCATTGAGGGTATCCTCATGCTCTGTTGTATGGTTTCGCTCTGTTCGTCAAGGACATTTAGTCTCCTAGGACGCTCCCTTTTAATGAAAGTTGTCCACGTATTTACAAGCGATGCCTAGGGAGACAACCCAGTTGAGAATTATTGATAAGTAAATTTAACATCCTACTACTAGGATGTGGTTCTATATAGAATGAGAGAGAATAGAAAAGTAAGCCGAAAGACAAATAAAAATGGTAAGGAATGGCCAGAAGTAGGAGGAAAACTGGGAGAGTACATAGTCCTCGAAGTCAGCTAAGAAGTAATCAATCTTGTCAAATGCTGTTGAGAAGCAAAGAATTTCTTCTCGTGTAATGTAAGAACAGAGGATTTGACCATGGAATCTGGCAACATGGAGGTCATCGACGACTTCGACGGGAACTCTTTCAGTGAGGTAGCAAGCCAGGCTGGAGTGGGTTGAGATTTTTTTAAAAAAAAGAAGGAAAATTAGGTAGAGGTGACAGCAAATATATTCACGACTTCAAAGGAAATCTGCCATAAATAGGAACAAAGAAATATGGTGAACCACATAGGGTTGACTGGTCTCAGGGTTTGGTGGGTATGCATGCCATGGTTGTACAGGGCAATTTAATATGGAAAGCCACAAAAGTATTCCTTAAAGATAAATTGGCACCAGTGAGTGTGCTTTTTTACTCATTTTTTCACCCAAAGGTGATAACATTATTAGGAGTGAGAGTCATTTGTGGAAACCTGACTTAATCGGCAGCATTTTAAAACTATTTCTCTCATGTTTATTGGATGTCATAAGATGGCTACTTGATCACACCACACCTCGAACTGGCCCAGCTTTGAGCATCTTTTTGACCCATTGTGTTGAGGAATAGAGTTCCCAGAGTAAGCCCCAAACCCAAAGATAAACATCCAAATTTTAAAAAAGCTATTGTTAAGAAAGGTGACATAGGAACAAGTACTTTAACTTCTTTTCACACAGAGAAGGACAATTTTTAAATAAAAGTAGGGGGTGTTGCAATGTAGCCTTATGTTTGGGAGATGGAAGACATTTGCTTTTGGGGGAGATTGATGATGAATCTGAGAGCAGAGGGTTTTGGTGGACTATGAAATAGGATGCAGGATACAGGTTTATCCTTCCCAGAGACCTCCGGTTAGCCTGCTCTAATGGAAAGGAAGGTGGAGGACGAGAATGTGGGTGCCCATGCAGGCAGGCCATGGTGGGCGGTGTTGCTTCCAAGATCTTTGAGTTTCTCATGAAACAGAATGAATAGGACTTTCAGCAAAATGTGAGAGGTGGGAAGAGCACAGGAAATGAACAAATCCTTTTGGGGAGAGAAAGAGATAATGAATGTGAAAAGTGTCTGGCAATAATTTACTGTAAATGGGAATAGAAGTATGGTGCAGAATACAAGGAGGTACAAGAAAGGACATTTTGCTTAGGGTGATAAAGTATAACTCAATATCATTTAATACAAACATGGACACCTTTCAGTAGAGAAAAGGAGATAGCTGAAGGAGGGGGCTTCTGGAGACCTGGATAAGGGAGATGGGAGATGCCATCCAGAACACAAGAAAAAGGCTTGGTCTTCCACAACCACTGGGAACACCTCTTCCATTGTCAAGCTAGGAAAGGAGTCCTATGAGTGCTTACCTCTCTTTCAATTTCAACTCCATTGCCAGTTGCTAGTAAGGTATTTCAAAATTCAGACGTGAGTTCTGCTGTGCCACTTTTCATTCTAATACCTCCCCCCACGGTGTCGAAACTTTCTACAGGTTTCATGATCATTTCTAGTGTTGACGCAAGTGAGATCTCAAAACAATTTTTATGTCAGAGATGCTGTAATCACTCTTGAAGATTATTTGGAATATCTCATTTGTACAGTTTTTTCCTCTCTATTTCAGATTCTTGACCATTCTCTCAAACAATAAGGCCTGGAGGCACTGAGATCATGAACAGGCTATCAACATGTTGTAATACACAGATACTGGCGACCTCAGCTGCTCCTGAGAAACGAGACTCAAATCTCTTTGCCATTAATCAGAGATAGAATTATAACTGAGATCTAAACTAATTTCTCTGTCTCTGAGCCCCAGGTGAAGAGCTGGGAACTATTCATATCAATTGCCTCCAGGGAAGAAAAATAATGAGGGAGGGAATGTGAATGACTGCACATTACTGAACAAGCACTTGTTAGTATAATAATTGTCAGCCTTGGCAGATTCAACGGGGAGGAAAATTGATGATAGTGGCTCAGCACAACTGTTCCAACCAAAATGACAGAGGAGTGGATAGCAGGGGATCTGCTAAGTGGAATAAATAAATGGCTACTAAGGGGAAAACGTCAAAGGAAAATAGTCACGTAGGGTTTCAGTTCAAAGCACCTATACACAAGTTTTGCAGCCTAGATAGACTTCTCTCTTCTAAAGCTGCTCAGTTTGGCTGCCATTTCATTAACCATATGTTTCCAGGCCTCTGATTCCTCACCATCTCTACCGCTGTTCCATAACACTCAATGGTGAGATTCTCTAAAAAGGACAGTGCCTTGACAGCCCATTATATCCTATGTTTATATAAAAAAGACACTGTATATGGACTGTAATTCCCTTCAAAGTACTCTGCTGACATTTAACCTGAATGGACAATCCATAGCCATTTTTTCCCATGTTTGCTACCTGAAAGATTTAAAGAACTATCATTGAAGTCCTTTCACACAGACACTAACAAAACACAATTTTTGTCTTTCATCTTCCTTCACGTAAACAATTGCAAATACATTGAGATTTACTAAATGAGTGACATTTAACACCAATGAAATTCAGCATCTTTTCATTAATTCACTCAAGAAAAGTTAGATTCCAGCTATACTGGGTAGAGTCAAGTGCCGTCTTGGCCAAGTTCATTAGTTTAATAGGTGGATGCTTATAAGTTCATCGTGTTTGTTTTTGGCATGGCAGCACTGCGGTGTTGGGAGGTTATCGTTGGTCATTTGTCATTTGGAGCGACAATGTTGTGCTTGTGAATATGCCTTGCATTTTGCAGATCTGAAGGGAGTTAATGCTATTTGTGGGCTAAAGGAGATGGACTGTCAAGTGGAAAAAAAGAACACTTCAAACATATTCTTCTGTTTGAGTTTGACAGAGGAGTCAAGGCAGCAGAGGCAACTCAAAACATTTGTGCTATGTCTGGGGGAGAAGGCCCTTGGGGAAAGCATGGCAAGAAAATGATTTTGTCATTCCAAAGGGGGCCACTTTGACCTGAGTGATTCTCCACATTCAGGAAGACCACCGGGCTTTGACAAAAGCCATTTAAACACTGTAATCCATGATGATCCACATCAGTCAACCCAAGAATTGGCAAATGTAGTCAACCAACGTGCGACATTTGCAGTCCATGGGCAAGCGAAAACTCTACAAACGTATGCATCAACCCACTATTTGGAGCAAACATTGTAAAAGTGTCAACAACTCCCACTTTTCTAAATTAAATTGTATTTAGAGGAGTAGCTTATTTGATAAAATAAATATGCAATTCATTTTCTAAAATATAGAATAAAAGAGAAGTTGAAATAAGAAAAACTTTAACATAAATTATACAACATAAGATTTAGCACAGATAACTAGGAAATGTACATCTAGATTAGATTACATCTAATATGAATGAACAAAGAACAATTAATTTTTATTAATTTTCAGATGACCAACACTAAAGAATTAAGATGATAAATTATAACAATCATGGGACTGTAAATGAACAGTTCACCTGATTTCTCCATGTCAATAGTAAAGACTTCTGACTTTCTCTTTAATTGACAAATAAAAATGTTACATATTTATGATATAAAATGTTATGTTTTGATATATGTACATTGTGGAATGGTGAATCAAGCTAATTGGCGTGTGCATTAGCTCACAAACTTATGCTTTGAGTTGGTAAGAACACACACTCTACCTCATAACTAACTCTATTCTTGGCAATTTTCAAGTGAACAACGTATTGTTATTAACTACAGTCACCATGACATATAACAGATCTCTTGATATGACTCCTCTTGCCTAACTGAAATTTTGTATCCTTTTACCAACATTTCCTCAATCCCTCCACCCCTTAATCTCTGGTTACTTCTATTGTATTTCTGCTTCTATTTTTGAGATTCCACGTGTGAGATCATGTGGTATTGGTCTTTCTGTGCCTGGCTTATGTCACTTAACATAATGTCCTTCAGGTTCATTCATGTTGTGGCAAATAACAGGATTTCCCTCTTGCTAACAGCTGAAAAGTATTCCGTTGTGTATATATGTGTGTGTATATATATATATATATATATATATATATATATATACACACATATACTACATGTAGTGTATATATATATATACTACATGTGTATATATATATATACACTACATGTATATATGTGTGTATATATATACACTACATGTAGTGTGTATATATATATACGTATATATATATATATATATACACTACATGTTCTTTATTCATTCATTATTGATGGACACTTTGGTTAATTCCATATCATAGCAATTGTGAATAATTCTGCAATGAACATGGGAGTACATCTATCTATTTGACATACTGATCTTTGGCTGTATACCCAGAAGTGGGATTGCAAAATCATATGGTAGTCCTATATTTAATATTTTGAGGAAGCTTTATAGTTTTCCATAATAGCTATAATAATTTACATTCCCACCAAACGTGTACAAGGGGGCTCTTCTAACCTTTCTTCAAGTCTCACCAACACTTATCTTTGATCTTTTTGATAGAAACCATTTAAACAGGTATGAGGTGATAACGCATTGTGATTTTAACTTGCACTTCCCTGTTGAGTAGTGACGGTGAACATTTTTTCATATACCTTTTGACCATTTGTATATTTTCTTTTGAGGAATATCTATTCAGATCCTTTGATGATTTTTAAATCTGGTTATTTGTTTACTTACTATTGGGTTGAGTTCTATGTATATTTTTTGGATAATAACCCCTTATCAGACACGTGGTTTGTAAATATTTATTTTTCTCTTCCGTAGATTTTTTCCTTACTGTTGTTTCCTTTGCTGTGCAGAAACTTGTCAGTTTAATGTAAACATGTTGTCTTTTGGGAAGGAAAAAAAGCCTATTTTTACTTCTATATCCTGTGCCTTTTGGGTCATAGCCAAAAAATAATACATTGCTCAAACAAATGTCATGGAACTTTTCCCCTATGCTTTCTTCTACCAGTTTTACAGATTCAAGTCTTAAATTTAAGTTTTTGATCCACTTTGAGTTGGATTTTGTTTGTAGTGCAAGACATGGGTCTAATTACATTAGCCTGCATGTGAATATCCAGTTTTCCTGGCACTATTTGTCGAAGGGACTATCATTTCCCCATTGTGTGTTCTAGACATCTCTGTTAAAAATCAATGAATAATAAATGCATGAATTTATTTTTGGACTCTGTATTGGGTTCCATTGGTCTATGTATCTGCTATTGCACCAGTACCAAGTTGTTTTACTATAGTTTTGTAGTAGATTTTGAAATCAGGTAATATTATGTCTTTGGCTTTTGTTCTGTTTTTTCAAGATTGCTTTGGCAATTTTGTGTCACTTGTGATCACAAGTGAATTTGGAGATTACTTGGAATCATATGGGCATTTTAATAATATTCTTTCCATTTTTAAACTTGAGATGCCTTTTCATTTGTATGCATCTTCAATTTCTTTCATCAATTTTTAATAGTTGTCATTTTTCAAATCTTTCACTTTCTTGGTTAAATTTATTCCATGCATTTTATTTCTTTTCTAGCTATTGTAAATAAGATTGCTTTCTTGATTTCTTTGGATAGTTTGTTGTTAGTATATAGAAATTATGTTAATTTTTGTATGTTGCTTTTGTATCCTGCAACTTTACTTTCATTTATTAGTTCAAACAGTTTTTTGGTGAATTCTTTGTAGTTTTTTATTTATAAGACAATTTTGTCTGCAAATAGAAACAACTTAGTTTCTTTCTTTCCTATTTGGATGCTTTTTATTTCTTCCTCTTGCCTAATTTCTCTGGTTACGACTTTTAGTATTACGTTAAATAGAAGTGGCAAGAGTGGGTATCCTTGTCTTATTCCTAATCCTGTAGGAAAAATTTTCACAATTTACTTGCTGTTACCTGTTGCCTTATTATATTTGGCCTTTATTGTGTTGAAGTACATTCTTTCTATACCTAATTTCTTGGAAGTTTTTCTCATGAAAAGATGTTAAATTTTGCTAAATGCTTTTTCAACATCTATATAACGATCATACGGTTTTTGATCTTCATTCTGTTAGTGTGGTGCATCACATTTGTTAATTTGTGTATGCTGAACCATCTTTGAGTCTCAGGGATAACTCCCAATTAGTTACGATGCATGGTCCTTTTAATCAGCTATTGAATTCTAGTTGCTAGTATTTTTTGAGGACTTTTGCATCTATGTTTATTAGCAATATTGGTCTGTAGTTTTCTTTTCTTATAATATCCTTGTCTGGTTTTAGTATCAGGGTAATATTAGCCTCCTAAAATCAGTTCCAATTATTCCCTCCTCTTTAATTTTTTGGAAGAGTTTGAAAAGGATTAGTATTAGTACATTTTAAAATGTTTGATAGAATTCAGCTATGAGAAAGGTTTCTGGGTTTTCTTTAATTAGAGAGTTTCCATTACTGATTCAGTCTAGTTGCTCATTACTGGTCTAATCAGATTTTATATTTTGTCATGATTCGGTCTCAGTAGATAGTATGTTTCTAGAATTTGTTCATGTTTTTCTAGTTTATCAAACTTGCTATCTAACTTTTGATTATATCATTAAACTGATTTGAATGCACATATCTTTTCATATAAACTCAGCAGTTTTTAATAAGTTAGTTTTTTAGATCTTATCTAATTCTGAAATTTTATTAATCCACTGTATAACATTTTTACATATTTCTTTTTAAATTGTTTATTTATATTCAATAAGCTAGAAACAGTAAAAATAGTGGAAATTTATTCCTGGCTTTCACAATCTATCCATTTTTCTGGCCCTCAAAAATTCAATATATAATACAAATCCCTAGAGAGTAAATTTAAAATAAAAAGGAGATAAAATATAAACCACATATAACTTCAGGGGCTCTCTAATACAGACTATGGAAAAGATAACAAAGTATAATTTCTTCAAGGACCAGCTAGGTAGAAATGTAGCCAGGTAAAAGATACCCCAGATAAAATTGTGGTGAGTTTTGGGAACCATGGCATGCTGCAGGATGCATGCCTCCTTAGAGCCATTCAAATTAAACAGAAAAGAAAGTGTAAGGATGGTTCTGACCAAAAAAACAAAGCCAAACAACAAAGCAAACCGAAAAGAACTCTACAGATCAAATTCACTTGGTGCAGCTTGACAGTTTGAATTCAAATTTCTGTTCCTCAGTGTACATCAGCTATTGCCATAATACTGTAATAATCCACAAGAAAACCCAGTGGATTAAGACAACTGTCATTTATTCCCATGCTTACAGATCTGAGGATAGACTGGAATCAGCTGATCTAAGTTGGTTTGGCTGGCCTTGGCCACAGGTTCAATTCACATCAGCTCTATGTGTGTCACTGTGGAGCCCAGGCTGAATAGCTAGTAGCTACTCAGAACAAGAAAGCAACTGTGCAATCACATATATCTCTACTCACAGCATTTTCTCCAAAATTGCATTGGTCAAGCAAGTCACGTGGCTGAGTTGGAAGTAAAGAGGTCAGGATATATACTCCATCTTCTATGAAGTTGTGTTGTGAGTGAGAAGTGAACCAGAGAAATGAAATATTGAAATGGGCAACCCCCTTGGGTCCTCTCCCACTGTGGGAGCTTTTCTGTCTTCTTAACAAATCCTGCTTTCTAAGAAAGAAAGAAAGAAAGAAAGAGAGAGAGAGAGAGAGAGAGAGAGAGAGAGAGAGAGAGAGAGAGAGAGAGAAAGAAAGATTGAAACCAATAATTTCACTTCCCACAGTTGATCATTTGCTGTGTGACCCTATGCCAGATAAGTGTCCTTAAAACTCAGGCTCTGGAGAAATGTGGACCTGATGTGAATTCTAGTCAAGATACTCACTAGTTGTGTGACCTCGAGCAAGTTAATTAAATTCTTCCAACTTCAGTTTATTTGTTTATAAAATAGACATAACAAGAATAATAATGTCTGCCTCATAGAATATAAGTATTAAATCAGATAAGCATTTCAAAGTGCTTAGCACCACTCCCAGAACACAGTCAACATTAAAAATTAATATTAGCTAACATCATTAACAGTTTTAAAAAAGAACTTGAAGGAGGAAAATTGGTATTATGTTTTTATTATAACAACTTATATTGCAATTCCACTACTTAAAAGAAGATTCAAATAACTTCAAAATATTTTTTAAACCAAATATATATTTCTTGACCTCCATACCTTGGAAATATTAAATAAACAGATTAATTAAAATAAAGACTGATGCAGAAAACCATTACAATTCATGATTTCACTCTGCCAAGCCTGGCACTTAGTTCATATTCTTGTTTATTCCAATCAAGCAATATAATTAAATAAGCAATATAATGGAAGATAACTCATTCATTGAATGATTGAATGAATGAAGACCAAATCCAAATAACTACAGTTTACCTTACACACCCCTCTAGGCATGGCTACACAGAAAAGAACTTCATGCTGGTCAAAAGATAGATGCTTTAATAAACTCACTGTAATTCACATGTTACTAATTCAACTCTATGGCACTGTATGATATGATTTCTTGTTGGGCAAAACAAACTGTATTAGAACACTTTTTGCTTCAAATGAGACAGAATCAACTCAATGTTGCTTAATTGAAGAATAAAAACAGGAAAGGGAATTTCCTATGAACTCACTCCAACAAGCTGCCCCCATTATCAACAGTTTCCTCCGCCCAAGCCTCTAGGGTTCACGCCAGCATGGCAGCACCACTGAACACTGCTGATTAAGAAGACTGGACAAATGGGTTCACCCAGTTCAGTTCTCCCCACTTCTCCCAGGGTGATAGCCTCTTTAGACAATGGATAATGAGTAAGCCCCAGAGTATGGCTGCACTTCCAACACCCCTCTGGTCAAAAGCATAAGAGACAGAAGAGTTATTGGTTAGAGTCAAGCAGATGCATACTGCCAAAGAGTATCTGAGGAGTTATGAACTAATTTGATAGTTTTGATATTCAAATAATTTAGTGATGCCTAAATGAAAAATAGAACACGACCTTGTGTTTTCTTTATATTTTAAACATTTTAATTAATCTATTTTTAAAATAACCCTATTGCAAATCTATACTATTTCATATGTATGATTTGTTAAATGAACTTTTGGAAGCAGGTCTGAAATTTTAATCTTAACATATAATTTATTGCGTATATTTAATGTAAGTCCTGTGGCTTGCCTGTAAAAAAAAAAAAAAAAAGGCTGGCATTTGGGAAGATCACTGCCTACCTCTGCAGCAAGAAATTTGGAAGCTGTCCTCACTCCAAGTCTTCTCCTCATCATATCATCTTTAGGAGTACTTATGAGCCAAGAGTGTAATTGAGTTCACAGGAATTGGTTTTAATCCCCCCCTAAATCTCCTACTAGCTCTGATTCGAGAAGAAGGAAAAGGACATTGACATGACATATTGCTTTAGGGACAACCAAGCAGTCAGGCAATAAATGGATTCCTGGAGCTGGAGGTGACTTGGCTCAGGAACTAAACTATCAGGAGTTATGTCTTTAAAGAGGACACTGTGTAATCATTGGAGTAGCACCTTTGAGCTGCACTATGCATTAGGACAAAAACTTCTCATTCAGTGACGTGTGTGTGTGTGTGTGTGTGTGTGTGTGTGTGTGTGTGTTACGGAGGGGCGGAGAGCAAGAAAGGGAAGGAGGGTGGACAGGGCTACAGGGACTGTGTGTGTGTGAGGGAGGGGGGAATGTGTTGTGGGTATTGGCATTTCTAAACTTCCCTGAGTGATTCCTGCAGCCAGTAGCAAGAACCAGAAGATTTGAATAATTCACTTTCTTGATATCAACACCAACCTTGTGGTTGACTCTAGGAAGACTTTCTTCCATGAAACAATGCACAATAATAAGATAAGTAAAATAAGAGATGGGAAACAGATCTATCTTTCTTTTGCAAAGCCAGAGAATGTCCTCTGTGTTAGAATTAGTGGTGGGGGATGGGGGTGGATGGAGGATGGACAGTTATGGCTGTGGAAACTTATTCTTTTAAAACCCTTCATCAGCTTCTTGGGATGTTTTTGGGCTCCCCGATGGCTTTGTGGGCGCCATTTTGAAGACCATGTATAAGTTCAAAGAGCAGGGATTTTCTTGATTTTGTTCACTGCTATACCCCCAGGACCGAAGCACGCATAATAGGTGCTTGTGATTCATTTTATGTGTCAACCTTCCTGGGCTAAGGGATGCTCAAACAGCTGGTAAAACTATTTCTGGGTATGTCTATGAGGGCGTTTCTGTAAGCGATTAGCATTTGAATCAGTAGACTGAGTAAAGAAAATCTACCCTCCCCAATGTGAGTGGGCATCACATGAAAACCCAGATAGAACCTGGATAATAACAGTGAGGAAGGGTGACTTTTCTCTCTCTTCTGGAGCTGGGACATCCACTTTCTGCTGTCCTTGGACATTGGGAGCTGCTGGTTCTCAGACTGTTAGACTCCAGGCTTATACAATTGCCCCCTCCCCCCCAGTTCACTGAACTTTGGCCTCAGGTAGGAGTTACACCCTGGACTCCCCTGGTTCTCAGTCCTTTGAATTTGGATTGAATTACAACATTGGCTTTCTTGAGTTTCCAGTTTGCAGATGGCAGATTGTGGGACTTCTCAGTCTTCATAATTGTGTGAGCCAATAAATCTCTTTCTAAGCTGCATATCTCTATATATCTTACCAGTTCTGTTTTTCTGGAGAACCCTAACTAACACAGTGCTCAATGAGAATGTATTGAAACATTCATGATCATGGCTAAATTCAAATTGAATTTCAATCAACCATTTATTTTCTATAATTAAGTGAATAGAATAATAATGAAGAGAAAGGAATAGGGTAGCCAGGTCTTTTCCAAAGGGGAAATTAAACCATTACTTCATCAGTAAGTTTTAATTTGTCAATTATTTTTCCTTTGGAAACTAAGAACGCACATTTAAATGAACTAAATGCTCTAGAAAATTCTGAGAAATTTTCCTGTTGAACTTTGTTCATATTTTCCAAAACTAATTTCAACAAGGAATTCATTTTAGGTCTCATTTAAAATATGTTAACAGCCATGGGAACTAGTGATCTTAGCATATGAGGAAATAAAGTTTTAGGTTATTAAAATTAAAGACAAACATATAACATAGTAGATAATTATTGGGTTAGCACTGTTCAACTAGAAAATAAGAGAGAATCTAATAAGAAAAGTCATCCACACAAGAGTTTTTACAGAAACAGTGACTATTAATTAAGAAAATAGAGTTTTGAGAGATTCAGTTCTAATTGCTTCATTATTCAATTACCAGACAGAGAATATTTTGGCTGTTAAAGTAGAAAAAATGCTATCAAAAGAAACTGTAAATTGATAATAAAGTTAATTTAATATCAAATAAACACTAAGTAATGACATTTTTACTATGCAGCTGTTTACGTAAATGTATAATAAACTGATAATCACGGATATTTAAAAGCTTTGTTGATTTTCTCAGTCTCTGAGGGCAGTATTCATGTGATTATAGCCTGGGTGGTAGGGAGAACATTCACTTGATAGTTGTAAAGAAGTATTTTTTCAAACTAAGCTTGGTTTCTGAAAATACTTTTAGAAGCAAAATAAAGTTTGAAAGCACTTCATTTGTGAGCATAAAGTGTGAAGAAAAGTCATCATTTATTTACTAACTGATAATGTGTCATAAGGCCATAAGCCTCTGGGCTGTCCCTTACTCCTCTCTTGTTAAATGTAGTCTTGTTAAATGTAATCCAGCCACTTTTTGCCCCTCTCCTGTTCCCACCTATCTTAAGACATCCTCACCTCTAGATGACTGCAATTACATCCAGCTAGAAGTCCTGCCTGAAATTTTACTCCACTAGAATTTATTCTGCAAAAAGCAGCTAGAATCTTATTGTTCGGTGGATATCAGATAAAGTCACTCCCCCGTTCTCAAGTCTCCCGTAGCTTGTGTAACACTTAAAATAAAACCCGAAATCCTTAGTGCCTGTGGTCTCCAAGACTTCTGGGATTTGATCCCCAGTTACATGTCCAACCTCGTGTCTCACCACTCTCTTCCAACATTTCAGCCACATAATGAGTGGAGATCCTAGAATACATCAAGCGTTGTCTTGTCAGAGAGGCCTTCTGGGACCATTGTATCAAAAATGTGCCCTCGTCGCCCCATCTTGCCCCTGTAGACACACTTCATCTGCTACTATCTTCTCCTGATTGACAGCTCTGATTCCAAGCTGAATTACCCTTCTTTACTCATCTCGTTATTTGTTTATTATTTGTCTATGCCACTGAAGTAAGTGTCAGACATTTGAAGGCATTTTTATTCATGTCTTATTTGTTGCTTTGTTCTCAGAAACTAAAAATGTATTAGCGAATAGCACACACTCAGGAAACATTCACTGGAGAAAATAATCAATGAAATAATTTAAAATATATTAATATTTAAAGTATTGAATTAATATTTAAAATATGTTAAGCATGAAAATATGTATTGTTGCATTTCAAAACAATCTTTTTTTGTAAGTGAAAAAATTAACATTCATTCTACTTCACAACACTTTAAATGAGAAAGTCTACATTCATAACCAGAAAAATATTGCCAAGACAAGGCATGCATCGTGCAGCAATCAAGAAAGTTGTTTCAGTTAATAATGGGCCTAATTTGTGATCAAAATTTTGAAAAGCATATATACTACTTTAAAATTTTGACACTGTGGTGATTTTAAAATGTGCCCACAGATTCTTACATGAGTCACCCTTAACCCCAAAGATGCACCCTATCTTCACCCCCCATAAGGGTGGGCCAGACTTGGTAACTTACTTTTCTGAACTAGAAAGTCGCAGAACTGACAGTGAGTGTGACTTATGAGACTAGCTCATGAAAGACATTTCAGTTTTCTCCTCGCTCTGTCCCTGGGGTACGTCAGCGGCCATACACTGCAGTATGGAAATGCTGCCTGCTGAATAACTGAGGCCTCCCAACAGCCATATGATTGAGACTTCATGGAACTGTATCCTCTAGCCCAGTGGTTACCAATCCCTGGGCTGTGGATGGGTACCGGTCCATGGCCTGATAGGAACTGGGTTGTTTAGCAGGAGATGGGAGGGTGGGGTGATTGAGCTCCGTCTTCTATCAGATCCGCTGCTGTGGCATTAGATTCTCATAGGAGCTTGAACCGTATTACGACTTGCCTATGTGAGGAATCTAAGCTGTGGGATCCTTATGAGAATCTAATGTTTGATGATTCTTCCCCAAATCCTCCCAACCCCATCTGTGCTAAAACCGGCCTCCACGAAACCAGTCCCTCATGCCAGAAAGGTTGGGGACCACTGCTCTAGTCCCAGTCAAGCCTTCAGATGACCACAGCCTGGGTGACATCTTGACCATAACCAATTGAGACACTCAGAGCCAGAACCACCCAACGAAGACACTCTCAGTTGCATGATCCACAAAAATTCCACAAGATAGTACATGGTTATCATTGAACTGATTAATTTGGAGGTGATTGTTTCCCAGAAACTCGGAACAAATGGAGACATAGAATGCACCTTTCTCACTAAAAGAAGAAATTCCTCAACCAGTCACTGAATATGTAATTGTGGTTAACTTATTAAACCCCTCTGAACCTTAGTTTCTCTATCTGAATAATAAAAATATTATCTATTACACTGGTTTATTGTGAAGATTAAATAAGTTATTATATGTGAACAATGCCTAGAACATTGATTAATTTTGATTTACTCACTTTTTCATCAATGAAGAGTCAACAAACATATACCATTTTGTTTAGTCCTTTTGTGAAAAACTGGTAAAAATTGAGTAAAGTCTCAGAGTTACAGAGAGCCTAATTTTTAAATGCATCATGATACAAACTTTAGCATACACACAGCCTGGGCAACAGAGTGAGACTCTGACTCACAGAAAAACAGAAAAGAAAAAAAAGATTCTCTAACATCAACACTATTGTTCAAGGAATAGGAAATTTAGGTAGAAGAGCTTACTTTTGTGATAATTTCATGATGACTGCAGAACAATTTCAAGAACCATTAGAAAGTAAAGCATTTGTTGCTCGCATGTATTTCTTTTTCAAAATGCATCCCACTTCTGGGTATATAGTTAAAGCAATTGAAATCAGTATGCCAAGGTGACATCTGCACCCCCATAGTCATTGTAGCACTCACAATAGCCACGATATGGAAGTGATCTAGCTGTCTATCACCAGATGAACAGATAAAGAAAATGAGACATCTATACACAATTAATACTATTCAGTCTTGCAAGAGAAGGAAATGCTGTCATTTACAGCAACATGGGAGATTTTGCAGGGTGAAATAAGCCAATCACAGAGAGACAAATACTGCGTGATCTCACATGTGGAAGCTAAACGTAAGTAAATCTAAATATAAGAGTAGAGTGGTGGTTACCAGGGGCTTAATAGTGAAAGGGAATTGTTGATCAAATGGTGCAAAGTCACTTAGGAGGAATAAGCTTTAGTGATCTATTGCAAAGCATGGTGAGTATAATAAATAATAATACATTGAATATTTCAAAGGAGAATATGTTTCCTTAATGCTAGTGTATCAGTAGCACAATTCACTTAGGCATACACAAATCATGTTACAACAGCATAGTGTTGTAATTAAGATGGAATTTAGAATTTTAGAGATATGAGTTCTAATCCCAGTTATGCACTCGCTAGCTCTAAGTCCTTAAACAAATTAGTCAGCCTTTCCCAGCTTTGATTTTAAACAGAAACACAAATGCTAACTTGAAAAAATACAGAGGATGAACTTATTTAGAGAGTTGTGGAATCAGCAGGTCTTAGAATCAGAGAGGGAATGGTCTTGTGATTTGCTTGCCCTTCTCATAGGACTGGGAAGGGATGAGCCAAGAGAAGCTTTGATAGAGAATGGAGACCCAACTTAAGAAAGTAAGATGGACATCCCACTCCCCAGCTAGACAAACAACTGCAAAACTGCAGAAACAGTCCAACCTACACCAGAGCCCAGATGCCCAGATAATTCTTGAGACTTGACCGTGAAGACTGGTCCCCACTTTTCTAAAAACTACAGAAGATGGGAGGCAGCTAGAACATGCTTCAAGGTCAGGGCAAAGAGTAGGGGCAACAGGGGGTGGTGGCCTGTACTCCCAAGTTGGTGTGGTAGTGACACCAAGTAGGTGTAGAATAGCTTCCTGATGTCAATCAACCTGGTGGACCTGACCCAAGAGTGTGGCTTGCCCAGGCAAAGTGATCCATCTTCTGAGGAGAGGGCTGGGTGTGTGGATCACACAAGTGGTAAGCTGGAGCATGGAGCATCCATTGCTTCAATTAGGCAAATACCCAGGACCATAGATCTGGGGATGTGCACGGTACTCTCAAAGAAGAAAAAGCACTGCGTAAGAAAAACAGTACATAAATGTTTAAGATGACTAGAGGGCCACAAAGTATACAAATCATAAAAGATATTTTGTCCTTATTCTTCTAAGCTGTACTCTCTCCAAGTTGATTCCGGAAGATCCAGAAGGGAAAAGGGGTAGAGAGAATCAAACCCAGATCACAGCCCCATCCACGCCAACAAGTGGAATAGAAGAAAAACAGTCACTGAGGCTACAGTTTGAAATTGGATCGCCTGAGGATTGTTTATTTCTGTAAGTGTAAATTACCCCCCAAAATGGACAGTTCTTACACGCAAAGTGATGGCAGGGTATCTTCCAGAGATGTCTTCAGTGAGCAGGGAAAGAAGAGCCCACCAAGAAGGGCTGAAAGGGATTGTGGGCGGAAAAACATCGTATTTTTCCTGTGGCAAGTTATGTCCAGTTGATTCCATAAGTTGGCTAAAAGCTATGACAAGACAAAAGAAAGAAGAGAGTTCTCATGAAACCATACGTGTGGCTTTGAAATATCAAAGGTGAAGGAAAGGGAACAATTCTGTTTCCTTATAGCTAAGGCCCTGTGTGTGAGCACCTGTGTGAAAAGATGGGTGAGATGGTTCTCTATCTGTGCACCAGGGGGTGCTAGAACGTCAGGGCAGTTCTGTGGCTGCAGGTGGTCACAGGTAAGGAGAGGTAGTTGGGATTGGGAAGGAGCTGAAGAGAAGGTAAGTGGCAGGCACGTCACTCTTCACATGTACTGGGTGTTCCCTAGTTGGCTGTTCATGACCTAAGATGTGTCTGTTCAGGAAGGGAGTAATTCGCATGAAAAAGAGATTGAAAATATATTTCCTTGCAAACACCATCCAGGTTGCTAAATAAGTTTTACCTCCATCCAAAGCATGCTTCATCAAAATCAATGATGCCTGCAGTCAGAAGTGCCCCATTCTTGTTTCATCTCCCTACTTTCTAGCATCCATCAAGTCAGCAACGGGTTATGAAAGCCTAGATCACACACACTCGGGCACCCAATACGACCATAAAGGAGCGATCTTCTCCTCGGTGGAATTACTCTTTTAATGTTCCTGCTTTCCAATTTACATCCGTTAGAAGCTGTTAAAGTAATGGCACAGGCATTAGAAAAATAAAGGGAATATGGAAAGGAAGATTGCTCGCGTCTGTGTTTTATTCTTCACGAAGCCTGTCGGGTTTATATCATTGGCTTCAGATTTATCCAGTTTCTTTTCTTTTATGACGGGAGACATTAAGGGCAGCCTGTCATCTCTGTAAAATAACATTTGTAGTACTCTGAATCTTCTCAGTGTAATCTTTAATAACTGTCTTACGTTTAAGTTGACAGCAAGCAAGTAATAAAATGCCTAATACCATTTTATAGGTCACATAACACAACAGTTTATTTTAGCTCAGCAGGGCAATAACAGGTAACAGATAATGAAGTCACTATAGATTTGTATAATATAGTTTCTGAGTTGGCAACGGCTTCAGAAAAGCCTTCGAAATCTTTTGAGCTATGACAAAACAGAAGTGCATTTCTCATTCTCTCTCTTTCTAATGATTCATAACACTAAAGCGATGAAGGCAGATAATGGCACTTTTCCATGTTTACAATCAGACTTATATTATTATGCACACAGATCAACTTTTTAATGAGAAAGCATATTTTTCTGCCCAAACTTCAAATTAGAGAAGTGAAAAAGCAATTATTTTCCAATGTTTTAGAAATTCAAAAATATCTAAGGCCTCTCTGTCCGACAGAGTAGCCCTTGACTACCAAAGACTTTTGAAATGAAAATAGAAAAGAATGGAATTGAAACAACATTAAGAATTCAGTAACTTCAACAAGGTCGTATTCTTCTATGACAGTTTATCTCCTTTATTTTGTCTACTTTCTGAGTGCAAGCATAGTTCTTTTAACCGCTCTTTGAGACAGCTGTATTGTTTCTAGCAATCATGGTGCTAATTCTATTTTTTTGGACCTAGTAACCCCTTCACGGCAATGGGTACTTGCATAAGTTTTAGTTTTAGGTTAGCACTTTGAGCTACACTTCACTTCCTGCCCCTTCATGAGCACTAAAATCTGAGATCTCCTCTCTAAAGCCTAGACCCACGTGTTCCAATCAGACAGCTGAAGATGCCCCCACCCTTTTTTGCCTCTCCACTCCCCATCCTGATTTATCTTTTCCTCTTTGGTTCTTCTAATTCTTCTCTACTACTTTAGCACTTTTTTATTATACTATTTTGAGGATCTACCCTAGCAGCTTCCTGGCTTCCTATAGATTCAATGCCATCCACTCCATGCCCTGTCGGGTGAGTGGATTTTCTTTGATCTCTTCTGACTCTTAGTTTCCACATGTACCTCCATGTTTGTGAAAGGCCAGATGCCTATAATAAGTGATTTCTTCTACATACTCCTTGTAGAATCCTGATTAAACTCTGTCTGACTGATACAAATGACAACTGAGTTTCTACAGCTGACACATGAAGAGGTATGCAATAGTATCTTTATCACATGACAGAATTCTTGGCATATGCATAACCTTGAAGGAAATGCTTCCAGGTACAAGTAACACAGAGCCTAAAAACAGAAGTGGAGATCATAGCAACACTTAAAGGTAACAATACATATAGAGGAAGGTGTCTCAGGACCAGCACAGACAATTCAAGATGTCATTACACACCCAGGCACTATCTTTACTCTTCATCACCCGTAGCTTTATCTGGTTTTCATGCTCTGTGTTTCATTGTCACAGAATGGCTGCCATGTCTCCAGCAGTTATATCCATGTTCATCTAGTAAGAAGATATAAAAAGCAAATCTAGCTATAGGTGCAAAACAATCAGAGTATGTATAATGCTTAAAAGGAGGAAACCTCTGAAATGCAGGAGCCATTTAAATTTAATAGTAGACATTTTTTTCCTTGCCCCCCCTTCACTGTCCTTGGGTCTAGTAAATGTTATTGGTACTGAAGGGAATACAAACATCTTCACTGAGTCCCCTGACAAGCAAGAGACACACGAGAAGGACTGCATGTCCCTGGAAATGCTTCTGCCAGACCTAGGTAAGAAACAGGCGACTGGAACTTTCTAACACCCAGAAATGTATTAACACCTTAGTCTCTAAATGACAACTGCTTTCTTGCTTGTCTTTGTATTAATTTTATGTATAATGTTAATCAAGCCTTGTGAACTAGAACTTTCGGAATACACAAAAACTCCAGCCAACTAAAAAATATGCGGCTCAAATTGCTCAAGGCACTTTTGCTTCTGGCTTTGATGTACCATTATCGATTTACTGTGGCCAACCTCCCACCCACCACCCGGAGTCACGAGATACCAGTGCCTGGTGATATCACAACACAAAACTTGCATGACTTCTATTATCTACATCAAAAAAATAAAACTCTGGACATTCTTCCCAGTCCAAACACCCCTTCAAGAGCTCTCCAGCCTCTGAAGCCACACTTGCCTGTGAGTGTCGGCCCCCTTTCCATCTGTGAAAGGTAAATAATAAACTTTACTTTCTTCTACTTTGTACTTGGTTACAATCTTGTATTAATCTCACGGCACCGGCCCACCTTGCCTCAGTTTACCCTTTCAATGCTGAAATTTTGCTAAAGGTCAGAAGACTCTTTGTCCTGAGTTTTAAAGGTGAATTGTAAAATGAAAAAAATCCAACGTGTTCATAGAATCTCTCCCAACTAATCTCTCTTATATCTCACGGGTCAGCACTGGATCCCATGGCTACTCCTAGCTGTGAGAAAATGACATCACAGTGACAAGCTGATCACAGCAATCTCTTGGAACTGGCAAAGGTCTGCATGGCCTTGCCACAAGAGATCTCTCACCATTGGCTAAACAAAAGATTCTAGTAGAAGAGAAGGAATCTATGAGGGGGATGCAGAATGTTTTCTGAGCAAGCAGTCAACAGTGTGAGCCTCGGGGAGGGGAAGCAGAATCTCTGCGGAAATCCCAAAGTGTTTGGAATGTACAGGATGCAAAAGATACAAAGGCAACACACACACCAGACACATGGCGTGCTAACAGTTTGGACTTGACTCTTTAAAAAATTGAAGACATTAAAAGAATTTGAAGTTGGGTGCAATGGTTCATACCTGCAATCCCAGCACTTTGGAAGGCTGAGGTGAGAGGATCGCTTGAGGCTAGGAGTTCAGGACCAGCCTGGGCAACTTGGTGAGACCTCGTCTCTACAATAAATCACAAATTTAGCCAGTT
Organism: Carlito syrichta; assembly: GCF_000164805.1. Lineage (NCBI taxonomy): Eukaryota > Metazoa > Chordata > Mammalia > Primates > Tarsiidae > Carlito > Carlito syrichta. The sequence goes on from NW_007076468.1 coordinate 82,703, forward strand.
GTGGTGCCGTGCACCTGTAGTTCCAGCGACTTGGGAGGCTGAGGCAGAGGAATCACCTGAGCCCAGCAGGTCAAGGCTGTGGTGGCTGTGAACATGCCACTGCACTCCAGTCTGAGTGACAGAGTGAGACTCCAACTCAAAAAAAAGAAAAGAAAAGAAAAAGAAAATTTGAAGTCAAACACAATGGCTTGCATCTGTAATCCCAGCGCTTTGGGAGGCTGAGGTGGGAGGATTGCCTGACACCAGGAGTTCAAGAGCAGCCTGGGTAACATAACGAGGACCTGTCCCTACAAAAAAATAATTAGCTGAGGACCATCTACAAAAAATAAAAAATTAACCACACGTGTTGGTCTGCGTCTATAGTTCCAGCTACTCAGGAGATTGTGAGAGGTGACTGGCTTGAGCCCAGGAGGTCAAGAATGCAGTGAGCTGTCTCAAAGAAAAAAAGAAGTTGAAGCAAAGAATGGCAAAGATGTCACCTGGTGGAATTGTTTGGCCTCTAAGAACAAACAGTCTCTCCACAATGACCCTCCTCATTCTGCAATCTTCCCCAAAGGAGGAGTGAAAGGAAACTCTGGGATTCTGAACTCTTTTCTAGGTGTGGAGGTGACAGGAGTGCAGCAGTGGTCAGTCCACTGGGGCGCCTCCACATGGCCACAACCTTGTCCTCTTTCGTCCCCTGGAGCAGCCAGGCCCAAAGCCGCCACTTGGGAAACCCTCACTGCAGTCACCTTCTTTCACTCTCCCTGCCTACCCTGTGGCTTTTCTGCTGGGGCTGTCTGGTATAGGATGGATTTGAGAGTGCCCAGCTCTCAGCTGTTTAGAGAACTTAGAGAAGCATGCAAGCCAGGACAAGCAAGATAAAGTCATTTGTTACTCTACTATTCTTATTCTTTTCTTTTCTTTAGAAAGCAGGACTTATTGAGAGGATAGAAAGGCTCCCACAGCAGGAGGGGACCCCAGGGGGTTGCCCTACTCTACTATTCTTAATACTTTAATTTCAGTGTCACAAACTGGCTGAACACTGAACTGTGTGCTCACAGTGGTACTGTTTTTGTTTTCCTGAAATTGAAAACACATTAATTTCTTTCTTGATGTAATAATTTTCCACTAATATTCACTTAGAACTTTAAAGATAAACCAACTTATTTTTTTAATAATAAATATTATCTACTCATTCATTTTTATTTAAATCAATGCTTTCATCCCTTAAAGCATAATTTAGGTTCCGGATTTAAAAGATGGGTCCACTTATGTTTAAATGACACCATTTATAATTATTCATATGTATACAAAAAGAAGGACTAGGCATATACTCGCATACTGCAGAGAAACAGATGCCTGTGAAGAAATCTACTTTCCATATAAACTTGTTCTAAATTGTAAAACTTTATGTTTAATATGTCACTGGATGGCACATACTGCTAATTGCTTCTGTCATAATTTGTAAGAGGTAGTCGTGTACTTTGTTCATTATCTCAAATTTGCACTTAGAAAAATAAAGTTGGTTTCTCTGAGAGTTCTGTTCATCTTTGGACACATTATGATGAGAGAATATAGAAGAGTGAACCCCTCTTCAAAGAGATAAACAAGAGTTCTAGCCACAGGAAGTCACATAGTCACTCAATGATAGAGGGCATGGGAAAAATATTAAATAAAGATGTTGAGGAAACACACAAACTTCCACATAAAATCAGAATATTTATAATGGGAAAATTTGTTAAAGGGAGGCACAATCTACATCTTTTTGCAGGTAAGTCACGAAACTGCAGAAAGCATGAAAATGAATAAACAAGTTCATTTCCAATGATACGATGTGTAAGCACTTATAATTTCAGCAGGATTCAATTCAATCACTTTTCACAAGCTCTCTCTCCCCTGTCTCTAGAAAGTTTTTACTACATTGAAACATTTAAGAAAGTCTTATTAATGGTATAGACATTAACTTATATTAGTTAAAAAAAAAGAAAAATGAATCCAAGCATTCTAGTCTGCCAAATCGAAAGCTTTCCACCTGTTCATGTCCCAAGTCTATGAGGAGAATACAAATTACTGATGGACTGAGCACTTGAAATAAAAGGGTGATATGATATTCACAAGGTAGCTCCTGGATACAGAAGGGTATTTCTAGCTTTGTGCAGGGTTAAAGAGGGCATATGTCTACAGTGCAACCTGCCTTCCTCTCCTATTTCTTTAAGAACTAAATGCATAATATTTAATGGATAAATAATATTCCAAAGGTTTTTATCCCATTCTTCCACATATCTACAACATTTTCCTCAAGTTCCTACACGATGTGGGAATCGCAGCAATATTCATGGCAGATGGCAACCTATCAAAACAGTGAATAGCCTAATATTTTTCTCAAAGCAAGAAATAGTCATTTTGACAAACCCAAGAAAGAAACTATCATCCAGCTTCATACTACAGGTCACTGGGTGACTAAGGAGAAATTGCTGGCATTTCTCTCTCAACTGCAAGTCTCATGGTCAAATCCACAGCAAACTGGCCTTCACTGGTCCTTCCTCCAGGGGCCACCTTTGCAGGTAATTTTACTCATTTATCTACATGTCTCTCACTCCCCCACCATACTACAGAGAATAAACATTATACGATGGGTTAGCTCGACAGAGCAATGTACTTAGAAATATCCCTAAATATTTTTCAACACTTTTACATTCTCTTGGGTTGGCAGAGGAAGAAGATTCAATATAGAACATGTTTTCTATCCAAGGACCCTAAGAAGGTCAGTAAAGGCTCTAAATCTGGATTTCTCTCTCTGTGTGGGCAGTTAAGTGCCTAATACACATGCCTATCCTGTTGTCCTTGCCATCTACAGCTGATACATTTGATGATGGCCGCATTCTAGACTCCTTTGAAATAAGGCAAAGCTTGTTAATGCAACAGACCTGCAATGGCTTGCTTCATTAACAGATTCTATTTACCAAGGAATCTGGAGAAAATTATCAAATTCAGGAAAAAAAGACAATTATATTATTGAGAAGGGAAATAATTTAAAGCTGCCAGCACCGTGGCATGTTAACTGTAACATTACTATTTTCACTCCCCCATCTTAGCAGCGGTGATGAAATTAGTCATTAAAGAAACTGAATGACGGAATTATAAACCAGACTCCTTTATTCCAACTGAGTGGAATTCCATCGTTATTGCTTTATTCCTTAGGGAAAAAAGAATTTAAACTTCCAGAAACGCAAACTTAACTAGTGACTAAGGTCACCACTTGGTAAACAGTCTGAAAAGTTCAGGATTTCTTAATCAGGCATGTAAAATCTCCCTACTATGTGTGGGCAAAACCATGTGCATCAGATTCTTTGAGCTAACTTTGGTATTGCATATTCTTTGAAAGTTATTTGTGGACTGAAAAACAAAAAGGCGAATGACCATTGTATTAGACTACTCAATAGCATAGTCATGTAAGAGGTTTCTTTTGTTCCTTCCAGTGGGATCCAGCATTCTCTAAAGAATCCCCTCAAGGGTCACTAGAACTAAGAATAACAGCTACAACTTGGCGAGACCTCATCTCTACAATAAGTCAAAAATTAGCTGGGCGTGGCAGTGCACGCCTATAGTTTCGGCTACTTGGAAGGCTGAGGCAGAAAGATCGCCGGAGCCCAAGCTGGTACTTACAGAAGTATCACACTTACTAACTACTCTTCTATGGATGTTGGTTATCGAGTTGGCGATATTTTTAAGAAAAATTCTTTCTACATCTAAAAAATACTGTGAGTAAACTCAGCAAAATTCAACAAAACAAGTAAAGGATGGAGAGTGAAAGGAGGAAGGGAGGGAGGAAGGAGGGAAAGAAGAAAGGTGGGAAAGATGGAAAGAACAGAGGGAGACAGAGAGGCAGGGAGGGAGAGGAGACCGGAAGAACATAAGTAAAGCCGGACAAAGGAGGGGAAAAAAAGAGAAAATATTAAAGGTTTGGAAGAAAGGAAATAAGAGAAACGAAGGAGAAGGAATAAGGAAATTAAGAACAAACGGGAAGCCTTAGCTTTGATTCCCAGTGCCCTGGAATACATATTCCTCCCCATTCGACTCAAAACTGTGGTTCCCTGGAAGACTTGGGACCAAGCTAAAGCACTTGCTCTGAGCACACAGAGGAGACTGGCCATCAAGGCTAGTTTGTCTCCTAGATGCTTCCAGACACTTCCAGTCTTGTCAGAAGTTCAGTCTTCGAACTCCAAACACTCAGATCACCATGGGACTAGAAAGCTCTTCAAGAGGACGAAGCAGCTTCCTTCAGGGCAGAGACACACAGACTTGGAAAGGCTGCAGGTGCCCTCAGAATTTGTCTGCTTGGAGAAAAGCTAGATTCTCGCCAAAATCTGGACCTCAGTGGGAAATTGTGGGGTGGGGGGGAGGTGGGATTGGCAGTAGTGGGATTCTGCCGGGATGGGGGAACACCTCATCAACAAAGGTATTTGCATAATGAATGCTTGTATGCTTAACCCTGAATTGTACTCCACCTTTAACTGTCTGTAAGTGCCAAATAATGAAATAAAACAATACTTTGCCAACAAATCTAATAACATTTCCCTGTCAGATTCCTTTTTATTTTCTAAATTACTTGACGTTTAAACCAGTTTGACATAAAGAAGAGATTGGCAGTGAAAGACAGGAAGTCATTGTGGTTCCCTCTGAAGAAGGTTGAGGCAGGCAAGAGAGTAAAATGCCATTATTATTTCTTCATTGTCATCGCTTTATTCCTTAGGGGAAACAGAGTTGTTCTTTGTTGTTGTTGTTGTTTTTGAGTTGGAGTCTCACTCAGTCGCCCAGACTGGAGTACAGTGGCCGCTCCCGGCCGCCGCAGCCTCGACCTGCTGGGCTCCGGCGATCCTTCCGCCTCAGCCTTCCAAGTAGCTGGAACTACCACGCCCGGCTAATTTTTTGATTTATTGTAGAGATGAGGGCTCGCCAAGTTGCCCAGGCGGGTCTTGAACCCACGGGCTCAGGCAATCCACTCACCTCAGCCTCCCAAGGCGTGGGATTACAGGCTGAACCATCGAGCCCGGCTGGGAAAACAGAGTTTAAACTTCCAGAAACATAATCTTTCCTGAAACTTAATAATTGCTGTATTTTTAAAATGTGTAAAAAGCCATGTTTGATCATCTTTCCGGGAGAGAAAAAGAAATTACCGGCAAGGAACTAAAAGGCAAGGGTTCTGGCCCTGTTTCTGCCATCAGTTGTGAGATTATGCTCATAAATTAGGCTCTTTATTTTTCTTTGCCTGTAATAGGTGCTGCCCTGTTTTATAAGTTAGGACTGGGAATTTTGAAGATGAACAGGTTGAACAGCAGGGATTAAGAACTATTTGCTGAATTGAAGAATGTATTTGGAAGCTTTCTGAATAGGTAAAGGCACATTATTTTTAGTATTACAAAAAAAAAATACAGAAAAAAGCTGACTGCCAAACTCATATATATGCTTCTCCAAGGTAATGTATTTATTTATACCAAGAGAAGCATTTTTTCTCTTTTATAAAACAACCTTTTACAGACAAGATTGTTTTATGTCATTCATGAATGGTTTTGCATTCTTCAAAAGGAAAGTTTAAATGCATGTATTGAAAGGGGCTTCATTATTAAAAAAACGATAACTTTTTTTTTCCTGTTTGTACTAAAGTGCATTGATTTAATATTCCCTACGTGTGTCCAGGGATCTTGAATCTTGCCTCCTGAGTATTCTGTATCCTAAGTAACCCTTGGTAAACATTACCATTTTGCTAGGATGTGTTTTTCTTTTGCTGTGTACCTGTAAGATGAAGATATCTAGAGGGAAGTTCCCAAAGGATTGTACAGAAACAAGTGTCAACAGCTGTGTCATTTGCTCGCCTGGGCCAGCTCATTTGCTCTGAAGAAAAAAGGCAAAGACAAGCTGATCCCACAATGATCAGCTGGAGTGAAGGCATTGATTATGTCAATGCAAAAATAATTAGATACATAGTTACCACAAACAGCCTTTGAAGTATTTCAATAGCTGTAATTCTATCTATTGCTATCATCAAGCCCTTGGCAGAGAAGCCAACTGCCAATTTTTCTATGGATGGATCTAAGCAAAAAGCATTTAGTCTATCGTCTAATTCTAGAAAATTACTAATAAATGATAGTTGGACATGAATCTTGAATATTGGTTACTTCTGACTCTTGTAAGAAAAAAAATTATAAAAGCAGGCTGAATGTTTCCCTTTTTTAGATTCCTCATTCAAATTTCAAATCGATACTGCCTAGTATTTCTCCTCTATTTTCAGTTTGCTTAATGTCCACAGTATAAGAACTTTATTTCTTCAAACTTTTATACTCCCATTTTCTAACTAGTGATCATTGGATGACCTCATATGTGTGTCCTTGAGATGCTCATGCCTTTGCCGCCCTGACATAGTTCAATCTTGCTTTTCTCATCATCACATTCCCTTCTCCTGATAATAGAGGAAAAGAGTTTCTCCCATCAAAGGTACATCTGTCTATGGAACTCTGGACCTCTTCCCTTTCACATCTCCATACAGGCTTTGTTCATCCTGTTAGTTCAGTGCTTCTCAAAATGTGGTCCTTAGATGAGTAATGCCAGCATCACCTGGAAACCTGAATCAGCAACTGTGGTGGGTATGTAGTTCTCTGATCAACTTAATCATTAAATTCGTTGTTAGTTCAATGGTCCTCAATACTAACTACATATTTGAAACATGTAGGAAATTTTTTTTTAAATCTCAATTCCAGGGATTCATTCCCAGAGATTCTGATGAACTGATCTGGGATTGGCCCAATCATGAATATTTTAAAAATCTTCCCAAAAGATTTCAACATGATTCCAGGGTTGAGATCATTTATGCTAATAGCCTTTTTCTCTCTTCTATTGTCTATCTCATTCCTACCAATGGGTTATTCCCATCAAAATATATGCACAGTCTAACCACTTAAAAATCTTCCTTTCCAAATTACCTAAAGATTTCTCTCCAGTGACCTGAAACACAGTCACCTCCCCTCCCTCATTCCCACTGACTCTTCAATGCACTGTGATCTGAATTCTATTCTTAACACTTTATTAAATGTGTTCCTGCAGAAGTTGCCACTGAACTTCATGTTGTCAAATCCAAATTCTATTTCTCTGCCCTCACCACCTCCCTTCACATTTCCTCTCTCTTCTCAACTTGCCTTCCTTCCTGGGTTTCATGACACTCTATGCCTTTGGTTTTCTTCTCCAGAATGACCACTCTTTTCTAGTTTATTTTGTGATATTGTCCATCTCTGTTCAATGGCTAAAGTTTGATGATCCTCAAGATTTACCCATGAGTTCTCTTTCCTTTCTTGCATTCTCCTTCCAAAAATGTTTTGACTCATTCTCTTGGCTTTGAACACTACCTACAAAAAATACATGAGTCTATCCCAGATTTTTCTCTGAGCTTTAGATTCAAATATCTAACTTTATTTTCTACTTTCACTTGCAGGTCTCAGAGACATTTTTTAGCTTCACACACACACAACTGAGTTTACCCGTAACTCTTCTTATCTTCCCCAAATCAGTAAATACCACCAT
>NW_007076469.1:0-384 GCF_000164805.1 Carlito syrichta
TCAGGTCTTTGTTTCTATGAGAGGTCACTCAGTATTATAGACTCTAGTTCCATTCAGGTTGCTGCGAAATTCATGATTTTGTTCTTTTTATAGCTGCATAGTATTCCATCGTGCATATATAAACATTTTTTAATCCAGTCTTCTTTTGATGGACAGCATTGTTGGTTCCAGGTTTTTGGTACTGTGAACAGTGTTGCGATAAACATTCAAGTGCAGGTATCTTTTTTATAGAGTGATTTGAGATCTTCAGGGTATATTCCCAGTAGGGAGATTGCAGGGTGATATGGGAGTTTGATGTTTAGAGCGTTTAGGAATCGCCACACTGCTTTCCACAGAGGTTGCACTAGTTTACACTCCCACCAAAAGTGCAGAAGTGTTCCCTTT
>NW_007076470.1:0-411 GCF_000164805.1 Carlito syrichta
ATTATTAGTGTAGAGAAATGCGATTGTCTTTTGTACATTTATTTTGTATCCTGAGACTTTACCAAAGGCCTTTATCAGTGTATGGAGGTTTTTGACACACTCTCTTGGGTTTTCAAGGTACACAATAATATCCTCTGCAAAGAGAGATAACTTGACTTCCACTTTTTCTATTTGGATATACCTGATTGCCTCCTCTTCTCTGATTGCTCGAGCCAGGACTTCCAATACTATGCTCAACAGGAGGGGTGAGAGTAGGCATCCTTGTCTTGTTCCAGTTTTCAGGGGAAATGGTTCCAATTTTTGTCCATTTAGGTATATGCTGGCTGTGGGTTTCTCATAGATGGCTTTTACTATTTTGAGGTATGTTCCCCGTATGCCTAGATGTTCAAGGGTTTTTAATCAAGAAGGGGT
>NW_007076471.1:0-890 GCF_000164805.1 Carlito syrichta
CCATCATAACTGGGGACTTTAATACCCCACTCACAACCCTAGACAGATCATCAGGACAGATCAGTCATTGGTGAATGAGATCTGGAACCTCAGTGTGACTCTTGATCAAATGGACTTAATTGATACCTACGAACACTCCATCCAAAGACCACAGAATACACATTCTACTCATCGCCACATGGAACATATTCTAAGATCGACCACATACTTGGCCATAAATCAAGCATAAGCAAATTTAAAAGGACCGAAATTCTACCAAACACCTTCTCGGACCACAGTGGAATAAAAATAAACATTAACACCAACAAAGTCCCCCCAAAACCCACAAAGACATGGACACTAAACAGCATGATGCTAAACAACTCCTGGGTCAATGACAAAATCAAAACAGGGATCAAAAGATACCTGGAAACAGATGAAAATGAAGAAACATCTTACCAGAATCTCTGGGATGCCCTGAAAGCTGTAGTAAGAGGGGCATTTATATCCTTACAAACACACATGAAGAAAATGGAAGGAACAGAAATTCACAACCTAACAAGCCACCTAAAGAAGCTGGAAAAGCAAGACCACAAAAACCCTAATTTCAGCAGAAGAATCCAGATCACCAAAATAAAAGCCCAAATCCAGGACATAGAAGACAAAAAGATAATACAAAAAATCAATGAAACAAAAAACTGGTTCTTTGAAAGGGTAAACAAGATTGATGGTCCCCTAGCTAGACTGACCAAGAAAAAATGAGAAAAAAATCAAATAAGCATAATCAGAACACAAAAGATGAAGTCACATCTGACCCTGAAGAAATACAAAGATCATTAGAGACTACTATGTACACTTGTATGGAAACAAACTTGAAACCATAAGAAATAGAGACTTTCTGACATCACACA
>NW_007076472.1:0-371 GCF_000164805.1 Carlito syrichta
GCGGTGGCCGGAAGCGGCCACTGCACTCCAGTCTGGGCGACAGAGTGAGACTCCAACTCAAAAAATAAAAAATAAATAAAAAAAACACATGGTTCTGAGCTGGGCGCAGTGGCTCAAGCCTGTAATCCCAGCACTTTGGGAAGCTGAGGCAAGAGAATTGTCCGAGCTCAGGGGTTCAAGACCAGCCTGAGCAACGTGACAATATCTCATCTCTACAATAAATCAAAAAAGTAGCTGGGCATGGTGATGCGTGCCTGTAGTTCCAGCTACTTGGAAGGCTGAGGGAGAAGGATCGCCTGAGTCCAACAGGTTGAGGCTGCAGTGGCTGTGAGCGTGCCACTGCACTCCAGCCTGGGTGACAAAGTGAGACT
>NW_007076473.1:0-375 GCF_000164805.1 Carlito syrichta
GCTGTACTTTTTGCAGTTTTGAGGTTTAATTGAGGGGGAAGCTGTGGTTCAGAATGTATATGCTGATTCTAGCATCCACCAACAGGCGTATGAGCATACTGGAACCTATTTCCCTCTGCTTTACAATCTGTCTGTGCAGCAGTATGTAGGCTTGGTCCCTAGATTAAAAAGGGGGTATAAAAGAGGAAAATAATGGAGGAAGGGAGGGTCAATAGGAAGTTAGAAAGAGAGGAAAGCGAGAGGGAAAACAGACATTCATACCAACTATCAGGTGAGAAACAGACACAAGGCCAGAGAGAAGTGAAAAAAGACACATAAGAAAGATTCCCTAAAGAATACTGGTAGCTACACAGAGACAGACCAATAAAATCATGA
>NW_007076474.1:0-355 GCF_000164805.1 Carlito syrichta
TCGACAAAGCCTCCACCACCTACCACTGGGGAGAGGAGAACCTATGCAGTAAATGGTGCTTGGAAAACTGGCTGACCACATGCAGAAGATTGAAACAGAACCCCTATCTATCCTCATATATAAAAATTAACTCCTAATGGATCAGAGACCTAAATGTAAAACCTGAAACCATAAGAACCTTAGAAAATGAAGGACATACCCTCATGGAAATCGTAACTGGCATCCAATTCCTGAACAAAACACAAAACCCACAGATCATAAGAGAAGACAGACAAGTGGGAGTTTATTAAACTGATAAGCTTCTGCAAAGCCAAAGAAACCATCAAGAGAGCAGGGAGACAGCCTACAGACTGGG
>NW_007076475.1:0-360 GCF_000164805.1 Carlito syrichta
GCTAGGACTTCCAACACAATATTGAACAAGAGAGGTGAGAGTGGGCAGCCTTGTCTTGTTCCAGTTTTCAGGGGAATCATTTCCAGTTTCTGTCTATTTATCAATATGTTAGCTGTGGGTTTATCATAGATGACACTTACTATTTTGAGGTATATTCCTTCTATACCTAGGTGTTTGAGGGTTTTTATCAAGAAGAGATGCTGGATTTTATCAGATGCTTTTTCTGCATCTAATGAGATAATCATGTGGTTCTTGTTTTTATATCTGTTGATGTATTTAATGACATTTATGGTCTTGTAAATGTTGAACCAGCCCTGCATCCTGGGGATGAAGCCTACTTGGCCATGGTGGATGATTTTT
>NW_007076476.1:0-370 GCF_000164805.1 Carlito syrichta
AAATGGAGGACTTTATGACATCACACAACCTACCTAGATTGGAACAAGAAGAAATTGAGACCCTAAATAGATCAATAACAATCAAGGAAATAGACTACGTAATAAGAAAACTTCCTACAAAAAAAACCCTGGTGCGGATGGCTTTACAGCAGAATTCTACAAGACATTTAAGGAGGAGCTGATACCAATCCTACTGAAGGTATTCCAGGCTATGGAAAAAGATGGAACTCTCCCCAAATCATTCTACGAAGCCAACATCACATTGATACCCAAGCCAGACAAAGATCCAACAAGGAAAGAGAACTACAGTTCAATATCTTTGATGAACATAGATGCTAAAATTCTCAACAAGATCCTAGCAAACCAAATT
>NW_007076477.1:0-385 GCF_000164805.1 Carlito syrichta
CCAGTCTGGGCGACAGAGTGAGACTCCAACTCAAAAAAAATAAAAAATAAAGCAGAGCACAGTGGCTCACACCTGTAATCCCAGCACTTTGTGAGGTGTAGGCTAGAGGACTACCAGAGCCCAGGGGTTTTTTCTTTTTTTTTTTGAGTTGGAGTCTCACTCAGTCACCCAGACTGGAGTGCAGTGGCCGCACCCGGCCACTGCAGCCTCAAGCTGCTGGGCTCCGGCGATCCTTCCGCCTCAGGTTTCTGAATAGCCAGAATTACAGGCATGCGCTACCACACCCGGCTGATTTTTAGATTCATTGTAGAGATGAGGTCTCGCTGCCCAGGCGGGTCTCGAACCCACGGGCTCAGGCAATCCACTCACCTCAGCCTCCCAAGGC
>NW_007076478.1:0-562 GCF_000164805.1 Carlito syrichta
CTCCCAAGGTTGGAAAAAGAAGACACTGAGACACTAAATAGACCAATAACAACCCAGGAAATTGACTCTGTCATAAAAAATAAACTACCTACCTACACACACACACACAAACACACACACACACACACACCCCTGGGCCAGAAAGTTTTCCAGCAGAATTCTACAGAATATACAAGGAGGAGCTGATACCAATCCTACTGAAAGTATTCCAGGCAATTGAGAAAGAGGGAATTCTCTCCAACCATTTTATGAAGCTAATATCACACTGAGACCCAAACCAGGTAAAGAATCAACAAAAAAAGAGAACTACAGGCCAATATACCTAATGAACATAGATGCAAAAATTCTCCACTAGATTCTAGCAAATTAGATCCAACAACACATCTCAAAAATCATCCACCATGACCAAGTAGGCTGCATCCCAGGATGCAGGGTTGGTTCAACATCTGCAAGACCATACATGTAATTAACAAATATAAAAACAAGAACCACATGATTATATCATTAGATGCAGAAAAGGCTTTTGATAAAATCCAGCATCACTTCTTGATAAAAATCCTCA
>NW_007076479.1:0-344 GCF_000164805.1 Carlito syrichta
TTTCTGTGAGAAGTCACTCAGTATTATAGACTCAGTTCCATCCAGGTTGCTGCGAAATTCATGATTTTGTTCTTTTTTATGACTGCGTAGTATTCCATCATGCATATATACCACATTTTTTTAATCCAGTCCTCTTTTGATGGGCAGCATGGTTGTTTCCAGGTTCTTGCTATTGTGAACGATGCTGTGATAAACATACGTGTGCAGGTATCTTTTTTATAGAGTGATTTGAGTTCTTCAGGGTACATTCTCAGTAGGGGGATTGTGGGGTCATATGGGAGGTCGATATTTAGAGCTTTTAGGAATCACCATACTGTTTTCCACAGAGGTTGCACTAGTTTGCA
>NW_007076480.1:0-350 GCF_000164805.1 Carlito syrichta
GCAACTTCTAGGAAAACTAAAGAAAGATATTGACTCTAACACCATCATAACTGGGGACTTTAATACACCACTCACAACCCTAGACAGATCACTAGGACAAAAAATCAGCAAGGAACTCCGGAACCTCAATGTGACTCTGGACCAAATGGACTTAATTGATACCTACAGAACACTCCATCCAAAGACTGGAGAATACACATTCTACTAATCACTGCATGGAACGTATTCTAAGATCAACCACATAATTGGCCACAAATCAAGCATAAGCAAATTTAAAAGGACTAAAATTCTACCATGTACCTTCTCAGAACACAGTGGAATAAAAATAAACATTAACACCAACAAGGTCC
>NW_007076481.1:0-343 GCF_000164805.1 Carlito syrichta
ACAAATGGGACCTCATCAAATTAATGAGCTTCTGCAAAGCAAAAGAAACCATCAAGAGAGTAGGGAGACAACCCACAGAACAGGAAAAAAATATTTGCCAACTGTATACCTGATAAAGGCCTAACATCTGGGATCTACAAGGAACTCAAATGTGCCGAAAGGAAAAAAACAAACAGCCCCTTTAAAAAGTGGGCAAAAAACATGAATAGGCAGTTCTCAAAAGAAGATATACAGGCAGGAACCAGGCTCTGTGGCTCAGCCTGTAATCCTGTGCCTTGGGGAAGCTGAGGTGAGTGGATTGTCTGAGCCCGCAGGTTCGAGACCCGCCTGGGCAGCGAGACCT
>NW_007076482.1:0-747 GCF_000164805.1 Carlito syrichta
GCCCCGGCACTCCCAGACCAGTCAGTACAGCTACACACACTCCCATGGCCACGGAGGGCCAGGAGGGAACAAACAGGGTTAGAGAAAGAATTCGCTAAGGATGATAGATTCCAGATCTTTTACAATGTATCTGTGGTGGTATCATGTTGGCTACACGATTGACCTTTTTTTTTTTTTTTTTGAGTCAGGGTTTCCCTCTGCAGCCCAGGCTGGAATGTGCAGTGGCATGAGGTGAGCTTGCCCCTGGGCTGACGACTCATCTGCCTCAACCTCTTGAGTAGCTGGGACTACAGGCCCGCACCACCACACAAGCCTGGCTTATTTTTTCTGACGTTTTGTAGAACAGTGGTCTCATCATGTTGCTGCCTAGGCTGGTCTGGAACTCCCAGGCTCAAGGGATTCTCCTGCCTCGGCTTCCCCAAGTGCCAGGCTTAGAGGCGTGAGCCACTGTGCCTGGCCACGAATAAGCTGGCGTATAGCCACCTGCGATCCCGTGTGGAGCTAGCAAATGTCGTCAACCTGAAACCTCTCTTTGTAAAAGGGGAGGATCATGAAAGCGTGTACATGAAACATTTTGAAGTAAGTACACTCAGGGCTGGGTGCGTGGGGGGCTCACGCCCACCAGCCCAGCACTTTTGCCGCTGAGGGCAGAAGGATCGCTGGAGCCCAGGAGTTAAGAGGGCAGCCCGGGCGACGCAGCCAGAGCTCGTCTCTAGCCCCCCGCCATCGAGAAACAGGAGTCAGGCA
>NW_007076483.1:0-394 GCF_000164805.1 Carlito syrichta
AAGAATCACCACACACTTCCCAAGAGAACAGCAGAGCACAGAATCAACAGAGAATACAGCGCAACAAGAAACTTGAAAACACACACATACACTAACATCAAAGCTAAAAGAAAACAAGCAAGCAAAGAAAAAAATTTATAAGAACCTTATGACGGGGATAAGCAATCACATTCCAATAATCAGCCTGAATGTGAATGGACTAAATGCACCACTGAAAAGACACAGAATGGAGGACTGGATAAGAAACCATGACCCCATTAGTTGCTGTTTCCAGGAGATTCATATCACTACAAAGAACGCACAGATTCTTAAAGTTAAAGGATGGAAAATGAGTTTCCAGGCAAATGGATCACAAAAGAAGGCAGGAGTTGCAATCTTAATATCAGACAAAACA
>NW_007076484.1:0-367 GCF_000164805.1 Carlito syrichta
GTTGGTGTTAATGTTTATTTTTATTCCAGTGTGGTCTGAGAAGGTGCATGGTAAAATTTCGGTCCTTTTAAATTTGCTTATGCTTGATTTATGGCCAATTATGTGGTCGATCTTAGAATACTTTTCATGGGGTGATGAGTAGAATGTGTATTCTGTGGTCTTTGAATGGAGTGTTCTGTAGGTATCAATTAAGTGCCTTTGGTCAAGAGTCACATTGAGGTTCTGGATCTCATTGCTGATTTTTTGTCCTAATGATCTGTCTAGGGTTGTGAGCAAGGTATTAAAGTCCCCAGTTATGATGGTGTTAGAGTCAATATCTTTCTTTAGTTTTCCTAGGAGTTGCTTTATAAAAGTTGGTGCACCTATG
>NW_007076485.1:0-324 GCF_000164805.1 Carlito syrichta
GCAAGTAATGCCTTCTTGCTCCACTGTGGGGTTCCCATCGCCCCCTGGGGGGCAGCGTAGAGCTTCACGTGGGCAAAGCGTGTCCTATGAGAGAATTCTTAGGTCACACAGAGGCACTCTGCAGAGCCGAAGTCCAAAGGAGGAGGAAACTGCGAGACTCAGACTCATGTGTTGCAGCATGCACCAAGTGAGAATAACATAGATAGCCCATAAAGAGCGCTGCACATTTTGAAAACCTCCTGCCCCAGGAAGATGCACATTGCACAACAAGCCTCACACAGGCCGTCTACGCTTATTCAGCAAGGCCAGCGCGAGAGGGACTGC
>NW_007076486.1:0-305 GCF_000164805.1 Carlito syrichta
ACAACCACAGAATATACATTCTACTCATCACCACATGGAATGTACTCTAAGATTGACCACATACTTGGCCATAAATCAAGCATAAACAAATTTCAGAAGATCAAAAGTTTGTCATGCACCTTTTCAGACCACAGTGGAATAAAAATCAACATCAACATTAAGAAGGTTTCCCCCAACCCCACAAAGACATGGACACTAAATAGCATAATGCTAAAAAACTCCTGGGTCAACAATGAAATCAAAACAGAGATTAAAAGATACCTGGAAACAAATGAAAATGAAGAGACATCTTACCAAAATCTCTG
>NW_007076487.1:0-353 GCF_000164805.1 Carlito syrichta
ACCCGCGGGCTCAGGCAATCCACTCACCTCAGCCTCCCAAAGTGCTGGGATGACAGGCTGAGCCACCGAGCCGGCTACCTACAGCTTTTAAAAAAAAGGAGACAAAGAAGTGCAAACCCCCGACTCCATCCCAGACCCTTGGCCCAGCCTCAGGGCGCCCGGCCGTCCCATGGCGATGGCGACCAGGGCCAGGCCTTGCTCCCCAGGGACCACCTCACCCCTCCCCGGCCCCTCAGGCGCCCCCAGCCTCAACCCCGCTCAGCCTGTTGCCAGTTCTCCCATTCCACGGAGAAAATGGAAGCAGCCAGAGGCCCCCACTTCCCGGCACCAAGCGCCCCAGCCCTCGGCTCTGC
>NW_007076488.1:0-362 GCF_000164805.1 Carlito syrichta
GCTACCACGCCCAACTAATTTTTGATTTATTGTAGAGATGAGGTCTCACCAAGTTGCCCGGGTGGGTCTCAAACCCACAGGCTCAGGCAATCCACTGGCCTCGGTCTCGCAAAGTGCTGGGATTACAGGCTGAGCCACCGAGCCCAGCTGACATACAGTTTTTTGTTTGTTTGGTTTTTTTTTTGAGTTGGAGTCTCACTCTGTCGCCCCGACTGGAGTGCAGTGTCCGCTCCCGGCCACCGCAGCCTCGACCTGCTGGGCTCCGGCGATTCTTCCACCTCAGTCTTCCGAGTAGCCGGAACTACAGGCGCGCGCTACTACGCCCAGCTAATTTTTTATTTATTGTAGAGATGAGGTCTCGC
>NW_007076489.1:0-826 GCF_000164805.1 Carlito syrichta
CTGGGCGATTGAAAAAGAAGGAACTCTCCCCAAATCATTTTACGAAGCCAACATCACATTGTTACCCAAGCCAGGTAAAGATCCAACAAAGAAAGAGAACTACAGGCCAATATCTTTTGATGAACATAGATGCTAAAATTCTCAACAAGAGCCTAGCAAACTGAATTCAGCAATACATATCAAAAATCATCCCTCATGACCAAGTAGGCTTCATTCCTGGGATACAAGGCTGGATCAACATTCATAAAACCATAAATGTAATTAAATACATCAACAGATGTCAAAACAAAAACCACATGATTATATCATTAGATGCAGAAAAAGCTTTTGATAAAATCCAGCACCCCTTCTTGATAAAAACCCTTGAACATCTAGGCATACAGGGAATATACCTCAAAATAGTAAAAGCCATCTATGAGAAACCCACAGCCAGCATACTCCTAAATGGACAAAAATTGGAACCATTTCCCCTGAAACCTAGAACAAGACAAAGATGCCCTCTCTCACCCCTCCTGTTCAACATAGTATTGGAAGTCCTGGCTAAAGCAATCAGAGAAGAGGAGGCAATCAGGAGTATTCAAATAGGAAAAGAGGAAGTCAAGTTATCTCTCTTTGCAGATGATATGATTGTGTACCTTGAAAGCCCAAGAGAATCTGTCATAAACCTCCTTACACTGATAAAGGCCTTTGGCAAAGTCTCAGGGTACAAGATAAATGTACAAAAGACAATTGCATTTGTCTACACCAATAATAAACAAACAGAAATCCAAATAAAAAACACAATTCCATTCACAGTAGCCACAAAAAAAATGAAATACCTTGGCAT
>NW_007076490.1:0-346 GCF_000164805.1 Carlito syrichta
CTGGAGTGCAGTGGCACGCTCCCGGCCACTGCAGCCTCGACCTGCTGGGCTCAGGCGATCCTTCCACCTCAGCCTTCCAAGAAGCTGGAAATACAGGTGCGTGCCACAACTGGCTAATTTTTGATATATTGTAGACCCGCCCAGGCGGGTCTCAAACCCACAGGCTCAGGCAATTCTCTGACCTCGGCCTCCCAAAGTGCTGGGATTATAGGCATGAGTCACCGCACCTGGCCCTCATGCCAGGTCATGTTTTTAGTGCTGAGTAAGAGTCCCCTGTGTGGATGCACCCGGTTTTATTTATTTATTTATTTATTTATTTATTTATTTATTTATTTATTTATTTATT
>NW_007076491.1:0-628 GCF_000164805.1 Carlito syrichta
TTAAAATTAGACAGCTGGCTTAACATTTTATGGAAAAAAGGTTAGAAGACATAAACAACAGTAGCAAATCAGTAAGAGCATTGTAAAATATAGAATCACAGTATCATTATCACAGAAATTCTCTAAAATGTCTCCTTTTAAATTGATTGTAAAGTAATACTATCAGTTATAAAAGTAAAACTATTTTGTCATCCATGTTTGGAAAAGTTCAAGTCCATTTGCATTCATGTAATCTCAAAGAAAACATGAAAAAAAGGCCGTTACTACCCAAATGGATCAATTTTTTTCTTTCTTCACAAAATAAGGGATTTATCAAAACCACTTCTACATATCACAGACTTCTGAAAATGATATTTACAGCATGATTACTTGCTATTTCATTTGTTATTTTATATCAACTGACAAATTTTAACACATACACTTCTGCGCAATTACCAGGGGAAAAATAACCCAAACCAAATTAAAAAAACTACCATAGCTCAATATGTGTGGTGAAATTAGATACATCTGATCTACCTTTTATCTTTTGGGTTGATCACTCCTTGTGTATCTTTTTCCATCAAATGAACTTCAGAGGAGGAAAACTACTTTTAACAAAAAGCATGTGCCTTAGAAATTTCAAATTCTA
>NW_007076492.1:0-953 GCF_000164805.1 Carlito syrichta
GCAAAATAAAATTAAATAAAATGTATTAAAATAAAATAAAAGTAATTAAAATGAAATAGATATAATAATTAGCCAGACAGAGTGGGTTCTGGCTGTCTTCCCATCACATTGGAAGGCTGAGGTGGGAGGATCGTTGAGGCCAGGAGTTTGAGATAAGCCTGGGAGTCATAGCAAAACCCAGATTCTGTAAAATAAAAATGAAAATAGTAAAGTATATTAAAATAAAATAAAATGAAAACAAATAAAAATAAAATAAAATAAAAGTCAGCCAGGCTTTATGGTACCTGGCTGTCATCCCACCACTTTGGGAGGCCAAGGTTGAAGGATGACTGAAGGCCAGGAGTCTGAGACGAGTCTGTGATTCATAGAAAAAAATGTCTCTACAAAATAAATAAATAAATTCACAATGTAAAATAAAATTAAAAACTAAACTAAACTAAAATAAAATAATTAGCCAGACTTAGTGGTTTGTGCCTGGCATCCCAACATTTTATAAGGCTGAGGCATGAGGATCGTTTGATGCCAGGAGTGAGACTACCCTGGGCTTCATTGGGAAAACCTGTCTCTACCAAATTTAAAAAAAGATATAGTAAAGTAAAGTAATGTAAAAAGTAAAATAAGTCGGGCTTGGTGGCTCAGCCTGTAATCCCATGGCTTTGGGAGGCTGAGGTGAGTTGATTGCCTGAGCCCGCGGGTTCGAAACCCGCCTGGGCTGTGAAACCTCATCTCTACAATAAATCAAAAAATCAGCCGGGTGTGGTAGTGCATGCCTTTAATTCCAGCTACTTGGAAGGCTGAGGTGGAAGGATTGCTGGAGCCCAGCGGTTCGAGGCTGCGGTGACCGGGAGCGGCCACTGCATGCCAGTCTGGGTGACAGAGTGAGACTCGAACTCAAAAAAAAAAGTAAAATAAAATAAAATGAAATATAAAATATAATTAGCCAGACATAGTGG
>NW_007076493.1:0-329 GCF_000164805.1 Carlito syrichta
GAGACTCCGACTCAAAAAATAAATAAACAAAATAAATAAATAAATAAAAAATAAATTTGTTCCATTCCAAATAATGGGTTTGATATATGCTCAGGTGAAGTATTTCTAAATTTAAATCTAGGAATCTAATTGATAATCTGAAAAAGTAAGATGAATACATGCAGAAATTTCTGTCTAAAAAATACTGGAGACATCAATAGCGTATTTAAGCCGGAATCGGTGGCTCAGCCTGGAGTCCCGCGCTTTGGGAGGCTGAGGTGAGTGGATGGCCTGAGCCCGCGGGTTCGAGACCCGCCTGGGCAGCGAGACCTCATCTCTACAATAAATCA
>NW_007076494.1:0-338 GCF_000164805.1 Carlito syrichta
ACTAAGCCTGAGCCCGCGCAAATCAAACTCGAATCAACCAATCAAAGTCTTTGTAACTGCATCATATAGTTTTTATCCAATCCTGTGTGCACAAGTTTGCATCAAACTTGAATCAACCAATCAAAGTCTTTGTAACTGCGTCATATAGTTTTTATCCAATTCTGTGTGCACAAGTTTGTAAAGCCACCCCACCCCTTCAAAATTATGTATAAAAGGTGTATGTTAGCCTGGGTTGGGTCTCTCATCCCTGAAGCTGCTGCATCAGCTTCATACGTGAGCCCAGACTCGAGCCTGAATAAAGACCCTTGTGTGTTTGCATCAGAGCTGGCTCTTTGGTG
>NW_007076495.1:0-375 GCF_000164805.1 Carlito syrichta
CACTGCACTCCAGTCTGGGCGACCGAGTGAGACTCCAACTCAAAAAAAACAAAAACAAAAATAAAAAATAAAATAAATCAAAAACCTGCCAGGCATGGTAGAGCATGTGCCTGTAGTTCCAGCTACTTGGAAGGCTAGGGTGGAAGGATCGCCGGAGCCCAGCAGGTCAAGGCTGCAGTGACCACAAGCATGCCACTACACTCCAGCCTGGGAAACAGTATAAGACTCCAACTCAAAAAAAACAAGTCGGGTTCGGTGGCTCAGCCTGTAATCCCGCGCCTTTGGGAGGCTGAGGTGAGTGAATTGCTGGAGCCCGCGGGTTCGAGGCCCACCTGGGCAACTTGGCAAGACCTCATCTCTACAATAAATCAAAAA
>NW_007076496.1:0-359 GCF_000164805.1 Carlito syrichta
AGACCCGCCTGAGCAACTTGGTGAGACCTCATCTCTACAATAAAAAAAAAAAAAAAAATCAGCCGAGCGTGGTAGCGCATGCCTGTAATTCTGGCTATTCGGAAGGCTGAGGTGAAAGGATCGCTGGAGCCCAGCAGGTCGGGGCTGTGGTGGCCGGGAGGGGCCGCTGCACTCCAGTCTGGGCGACAGAGTGAGACTCCAACTCAAAATAAATAAATAAATAAATAACACTGATTCTTCTTCTGTCTGTTAATGTAATATTTTGCCATTATAGAGAGGATGGAAAAGGAGAAAAAAAACTGAAATCACTTTTTTTTTTTTGAGTTGGAGTCTCACTGTCACCCAGACTGGAGTGCAGT
>NW_007076497.1:0-42325 GCF_000164805.1 Carlito syrichta
GATTGGATATCTGGGAAGATTTTAATTCTCCCTCACTGATGAAGCTTAGCTTGGCTGGGTAGGTTATTCTTGGTTGAAATTGTTTATCCTTTAGGACTTTGAAGATAGGGCTCCAAGCTCTCCTAGCCTGCAGGGTTTCTGCAGATAAATCTGCTGCTATTCTGATTGGTCTTCCATGGTGGGTGATCTGGCCTTTTTCTCTTGCTGCCTTTAGGATTTTTTCTTTTGTGCCTACTTTATTTAGGCGAATTATTATGTGTCTAGGAGTTGGTCTTCTCATTTGTTGTCTTGCGGGGGTTCTCTGAATCTCTTGTGTTTGAATTTTTGTATCACTGATTAGATGAGGGAAATTTTCTTGAATGATCTCGTGGAAAGTTTGTTCCAATGTGGTCTCTGTTTCTCTTTCCGTCTCAGGGAGTCCGATTATTCTTAGGTTAGGCCTCTTGAGGTAGTCACTCATCTCTTGAAGGTTTTGTTCTGTCTTTTTTAGCTTATTTTCTGTGTTTTTAAGAGTTTGGGTTATTTCTATATTTTGGTCCTCAAGCTCTGAGATTCTTTCTTCTGCTTGGGTAATTCTGCTTTCCATGCTTATCAATTTGTTATTTATTTCATTCACAGTATTCTTTATTACTGTTATCTCAGATATCAGCTCCTTCCTAGTTTCTTCTTGTGTCTCCTCAATTCTTTTTAGTCTCTCCATTATTGTTTTGATATCTACATTTGCATTTTGAGACCCTTCATTCTGGGGACTTTTCATTGTTTGTATTCCAAAGTCAATTTTCTCAGTGTCTGCTCTCCCAGGCGTCTGGGAGAGACCCATACTCTTCTTTTGGTTTTTCTTCATTTCTGTAGATTTTTCTCCCTTTACCCCTTTCCCTCCCCCTCTTCAATTCTGTTTTTGAGGGAAGGTGGGGTTGCTTTTATTGCTCTTCTGCAATGACCTGTTCTTCCTTATGAGGGTCTTCTGGTTTTGTTCACTTTTCCCTCTGCTTTACAGTCTGTCTATTCAGCAGTTTGCAGTCTTGGTCCTAGGGACTGTAAGTGTGTTAAATGGCGCGTGAGATGGATGACAGGCTCTCTCAAAGATGAGGAAGTCCGAAAAGAGAATTTCAATTATCACCCCCTTCATACACAGATGCAGATTTTTCGCAAGTTCTGGATTCGGAGATGGCCAAGATGCCGCTCGCGGTGAACGTTTCAGGGCGGAGGAGCTCCACGGTGGCTTGAGTTCGAGGGTGGGGGTCGCGACGGGACAGCCCGGCGGGGCCGCGCAAGGAGAGGGCTCCGGTCCGGGAAGGGGCGCGCGTGGCGCGGGGCTGCAGGCGCCTTGCCGGCAGGGGCTGGAGGCTGTGGCGCGTCAGCCCAGAGGCGCCACGTCTGGGGAGCGTGCGGTGGCGGCGCTGCCCGGCGCAGCGGAAGAGGAACTCGAGATTATGTAGGTAGCAGAAAGTAAACAGAGGTGGTCACAGGACAGCAATTTTTGCATTAGGAATGTTCTGAGGAGAGAAAAGATCTTTTTAAGAAGAAAGAGGATCTGAAGGAGATCTTTTGGTGAACATGGGATTAAAGCTGAGGTGAGGGGATTGCCTGAGCCCGCGGGTTCGAGACCCGCCTGGGCAACTTGGTGAGACCTCATCTCTACAATAAATAAAAAATCAGCTGGGCATGGTAGTGCGCGCCTGTAATTCCGGCTACTCGGAAGGCTGAGGTGGAAGAATCGCCGGAGCCCAGTGGGTCGAAGATGCGGTGGCCGGGAGTAGCCACTGCACTCCAGTCTGGGCAACGGAGTGAAACTCCAACTCCAAAATAAAAAAAAAAAAAAGAAGCTGGTCTTGGGAAATGGGTTGATTTCTACTAGTGGAGGTGGGTATCGGTACCCCAAATTGGGCTGAAGGTGCAAAGGCATGAGCTCATGCAGCTACTCAGAGGTCAGAGAATGGCCAGTTTGTGCATCTATTGGACCGATGTAATCCATTTGTATAGAGAATTTATGAGGAAAAAACCTAAGTAGGGATTTAGGTCAGGTTATCAAAGTTCTCAAATATCAGACTAAAAACTGCATTCGGCATTGATACTATAGGGTCAGGCCTATGGAGCACCTACTCTGTGTCCCCCCTCCCACTGTTTTAAGCACTTAATCTCTTATCTTACATAAAGATTCCACAGCTCCATAGTAGGCACATTATTATTATTATTATTACTTATTATTATTATCATCTCTATTTTACCGGAGAGGAAGTTGAGGCTCAGAGAGATTTAAGCAATTAGGGAAGATCATTGAAGGTTTGAGCAGAGAGCAGGTGGGAGGGAGGAACTGGCATATTCCTTCATGAACCTTTAAAGCCATTAGTTCATTCAACATGCTTTAAATGCATCACTGTACACACATAATTTCATTGAATTCTCATGACAAGTCAATGAGGTGAATCTTTTCTTAATTTCACTCATGAAAACATCAAGACTTGAGACTGGTTTAGTAAATTGCCAAATGCCACCTCCAAAGATATGTCCTCAAGTGTGAATTTATACCCAGTTCTGCCTCATTCCAAAGCCATGCTCTCCCTCATTCTCCTTGCACTAACACTGGTGTTTGTTTATAAGGCCCCCTTTCTGTCCTTCTTTTGGTGTCTGTTGTATCTTTGGGCATATTGCTGCCTCTCTTTATATGGGTCTCATAACCTCCTTTCCTTCCCCTTCTGCCTGAAGGAGCTCAGTTTTCTCTTGAATCCACGGTGTTTGGTAGTCTTCAAAGCCAATGGTGTGTCCTGTGAATGGGTGATCTGCCTTTCTGTGGTTTGTCCTATGATCCTCACAGGTGTTTCTCGTCTTGACCTCCAGGCTTTCTGTGTAAAACAGCATCTTACAGCTCCAAGTGCCCTGCAGTCTTTGTCTTGGTCCAGAGCTCCAGAGCTGGACAGGACAGCCTTGAGCACATTGTACTCTGTGTGTTCTAGTAAGAACATGACATCATAGGAAGGATGTGGGGGACAGAGAGTCAGATGAGAGGCCGAGGCTGCATTCCTGGGTAGCAGCTGGAGATGAAAGGTCTCTGGGGAGACTGAGAGGTGGGGTGTGTCCTTCGTGTGGGCATTTGGAGTGAGGGTTTGTCATTGTCCGGTTGGAAAGGAGATGTCCAGCAGGAGAAGGAGGAAGTAGGGAGCCTGGCAAGTCTTTTGAGGGACAGATTCACAGTCGGTGCCTGAGATTCATCTTTCAGCACCTAACTTCTCAATTCCAGATGGCTTTCCTTGGGGAGTTCCTTTGCTCTTACTCTTGGCTTGAGCAGTCAGCGCTTAACGAAAGTCAGAGGTCCTCTCACCACAGAAAGGGTTAATGTGACACAAAGACCAGGAAGTGGGCATGAAAGGGCAGGTGTGGTGTGGTTAGAGAGGCAGGAGCAGGGGGTGTCAGTTGATGTCTGAGTTCATGTGATGATGCTCCGAGGGGTAGCACCTGGGAGCAGGGACACATGTGAACCTCAGTCTCACTCTCTGGACTTCTTGTGTTGGAAACGTGAGCTGGAAATTACCACAGAACAGACAGTCCTCTGCTGATCCTCTCTCTTCAATGCTTCCAGAAACAGCAGGGTGTCTTGTTTATTTATTCATCTTGGTGGGAACACAGTGTCTTGGAGTCCTAGACCACTACCTCTAGCTTAAGGGTGCACATGTGCCCCAGATAGGACCTCTATCAGGCGCCAGCTGCGGAGGCACTTTGTTTAGACGTCTGAGGAGCCGGAGACTGAGGGTGAGGATGTGGGTCTCAGGCTATCTTAGTTCAATATGATCTTGATTCCTCAGGGCAGTCTTGGAGCCAGAACATAAATAAGTCTGCTCTTAGGAACTTCCTGGATCCCTTCCCATTCTCACTCATCTTTCCTTTCTTTTTACTACTCCCCCAAATTCCCTTCTTCCTCCTCCCTTTCTGCTAAAGTCTCTAGCAGGGCTTCAGAGGGAGTTTTAATTTATTCATTCACTCATCAAATAGTTAGTGAGTACCTACTACATATTAGGCCCTGTACTGGATCCAGTCTATGACCTTGAGTGAGTACTATATGACATAGGCCTTTTGACTTGAGCTGTTGCCAGAACCCTTCAAAGCCTCTTTGCAAAGATGTCATACTGAAAAGAATGTGTGAGGGAGCCTCGATTCAGTTGAGAGGAAACCTTGGGATGGGACATGGACTGGCCAGCAGAAAGATACAAGGTTTTAGGTAAAAAGTCCTGAACCAGCCTCACCCTAGAACAGCAATAGCAACAAACAGTGCTGGTGCTCCTTCAATTAGGAATCCATCCCCAAGTCATTGTTCCCCTATTTGGTTGATAATTTTAAATTCTAGACCTCTAAGAAAAATTTTGCAGAATCCTTTTATTGGCTCTCCAGCCTTCAAAATGTCTTCTCTTAAAGAGGTCCTTGACAGGAACCCAGGAGATCCTTTTTTTTTTTTTAATTTAGAATCGGTAAATCGTCCATGGGTTTCTTTGCAAGAGTGGTTGTTTGAATAGTTTTTAGCCATGCCACACTCTTCTGTGCAAGTGAGGAACTGGCTGAGTTGGCTGCAGACCCCTACAATGGGTCTGTGACTGACCAGGGTACATTCTCACCTGGTCATGCTCTCAGGCAATACCACAGGAATATTAGCTCTTCTTACCTGCCCCTCCATTGGCATGAGGCAAGCCCTTACTGAAGGAGCAAGGGAAGGGGTGAGGGCAGGTCTTTGAAGGCTAGCCGAAATTCCTACTATGGGCTCAGACAGAGGCCCTGCCTTCTCAGTGGTCTCCTGCCCCCTCGAAGATTCAGAATTGGCCCTCCTTCTCCCTTCTGCCACTTTAAACACCCACAGTTGGAGCTCCAGGAATGTTATTCTTTTCCATTTAAAGACATCATTTCATGTGTAATTAAATGTGTGGTATTGAATTAATGTTTTCTTCGGAGTCTTTTTTGGCAGCCTGAGACCCTAGGGTCTGGTTAGTGCAAAGAAAACACACGCTTCTCAGTGATCCTCCCTTCCTCTTTCTGTTTCCTCTTTCCCTCTCTTCTGCCAAGAATCTCCCTCCTCCATCATGCACACAGTCACCCTCAGGACTCACCTTGTAATGGGTGGAGACTATTTGTTCCTTGGTGGGGCAGTGGGGTCTTGGATTTCTGCCTTCTGGTGCCATCTTTATTTCCAAAAGGCATCTCAGCTGCTCATGTTGTGCTCAGGTGGTAGCAAGAACAATTTCCATGATGAGATGAAACACTCTTTTTATCTATGTTATTGGTTTCCACCAAGCACTGATGCCAGTTCAGAAAGCAGAGCCTCATTCTGCATTAGGAGTTGCAGGAGTGAGGGGGCTGCCATGACCAATGGATGGCCTGCTTAGTCTAGCCTTTAGCTTCCCACAGGTCTTGCCTAACAGCTAGGGGATCTTGAAGTTTAAGTTACTTAATTACTGTGAGCTTCAGTTCCCTCATCTGTAGTGCAGGGATAGCAACATGCCGTGTTTAAGAGAGTTGTAGAGATGAACGAGACAATGTGTGTCCAGCCTGGTACCTGGTTCAGGGTAAGTGCTCATTGATAACAGCTATTTTTATTATTAATAAGGGCACAGAGGGATAACAATAAGCTAAAGAGATAAGTACAGAGTGAGATGGAGTTCACAAAGGAAAGATCTGAGAGGTCTCAGTGAAGAGGATAGAAACCAGTTAGGAACTGAGTATTAGAATGGGCCAGAAAAGAGGGAAGGCAGGATGGTGAGGAGCACCAACCAGGGGCCAGCCCTTAGACCTGTTTCTGAGCCTCTCAGGCCACCACCTTTAGGGAAGGACTGTCTCAGCTCTGTCCACGTGCATGGTCTCCAAACAGCAATTAGACAAAGCACCGAGGTGGCAAATGAATTTCTGTTAAGACAATCTGGGTCTGACTGAGAACGTACACTCACTTTTGGGATCAAATTTGCTGCTTCATGTACAGCAAAGTCAGGATTATCATTATTTATAACCACTGACCCTGGGAAATCTGGTTTTTCTCTACTGATCAATACCAATCTTGAGTAGGTGGCTGTCTCTGCCTTTTGATGTCTTTATTCCATTGTCTGACCAGCCTCCTCCCGCAAACTATTTTGGCCTTTGAAGGAGAAGGAGGTCGGACATGGTTAGACAGACTGCTGGTGACCCTTGAGTCAGGGCTGGCTCTTCCCTGGGCAACGTTGTGCCATTTTATTTGAGGAGAAAAATCATCATCCTTCAAGTTTCTTTCCAAACCACTATTGTGTTTGAGATAGGTTGAGCTCTTAGTCAAAATGAAAATCTTACAGAGAGGAAAGAAACACATTTGTTAGATGCCTGCAACATTTTGAATATTTTATATTGTCTCTATTATCTAAAAATTTAATGTCAGTTCTTTTTATAGTTTTGCCAAGTCAGTATTCATGTTCCCATTCCACAGATAAGGAGCTAGAGGCTTGGGGAGAATAGGATGCAATTAGGAATTGACAGAGTCACAATTCCAATACAGACTGTTTTTCAAAGCCTTCACCCTTTCAGAACTGATATTTTGGCAGGGTTTTTGTTGTTGTTGTTGTTCTCACTTCATCCATGGTCAGCAGGGCTGAGCAGTTTATGCCTCTTCTCTAATGCCCCTATTCCATTTTAGTTGCCTCTGATGTGATGTCAGTGTATCCTGTGGCCCCATGTATGGCCCCTGCCCGCCCCCAGTGAGGCAGCCCAGGTGAACAGAGGCAGGACAAGTAATAACCCCTGCCGGCCGGTTAACCTCTTAGGGCTCTGGGGTCTTCTGTCCAGAGATATGCAGTGACCTAACTGGATTAGAGATTCTAGTCTAAGTCAAGCTTGCTGCAGGCCGGGAAGACCTCCCAGAAGTGAATCCCACACATATGGAATAGTTATCTTGGTCCCCACTACAGAGGAAGAATTCTTGGAGCAGTCACTAAAACACAGAAATCCTCATTCTGTATTTGTGTCGGATGAGCCAGTTGTCCTGTGGGAACGGGAAGATCTACAGGTGGCTTCCTCTGGTGGAATCCTGTTGGTGGCTGTCTCGCACAAAGGAGTGAGGGAAGAGGCAGACCAAAGACCCCAGAAACCTTTGTTATTCTTCCCAAATCCCTCCCCATATGTAGCAGCAGCCCCCTGCCTTTTTCAGCAGCCCCTTCCCTGCTGGAAATTGGGAGGTCTTCCCACAGCCTGACTTTGTATTTCCCTCTCTGCCTCCCCGTCAATGTCTTGATGTCTGGGTCTTGTGACCCAGACTTTGCTGGGCCAGCCAGCCAGGCAGTAAAAGGAGATTGATGCCCTCTCCTCTTAGGAAAATCCATCACTTTTTGGCATGCAGGTCAGATGGCTTCACCAGAGCTAACTCTGGCAGCACTGTGTGAGCTAAAAGTACACACAGGCAGGGACCCATAGAAATGCGTGGACATCAGAAATGAAACAACTAATCCAGCCATTCCCCAGGGACTGAGCAGAAGCTTTTTCTCCCTCAGTCACACCCTCCTTCCCAGAGCTTTGTCTGCTCTGTGTAGTCTCCGGAGGGTGGGGAGGAGGAGCACTCTTGTCCTTTCCCTTGGGAAGAGGCTGTAGTAGATGAACTGGGTAAGGATAAGCTCGGCAGTGGAAGATGGAGGGTTGAGCATCTGTGGACTGGCTCATTTCCATGGTCATAAAGTTGAGGAGGACAGAGTGAAGGCAACTGAATGTAAAGGAAAGAATACAGGCTTGCAGACCAGACCATGAAAAGGAGAGAGAGTCCTTCACTGGTCACTTTTTCTTCTATGAATTTGGAAAGTTACCCCTGCTTCTGTTTCCTCCTCTGTGAAAGGGGTTCAGTAACACTTACCTCTCAGGGTTGTTATGAGAATCAAGTATTGAATACATATTAAGATTGGGTACAAATTAATTCCCTCTGCTCTACTTCTTCCATGGTAGGTTCAGAAAAAGAAGCTGCTCAGATGGTATTTTGGAGTCTAGAGTCTTGTTGGTGCATGGGACTGTCCACATGGAAGTGATTTGCCTTGAATCTGGCCCAAATCCAGTACTCTCTGCCAAAGCTCCCTGGTTGCCTCACAAGCTTCTTATTCCCATGGCTGGGAACAAGTTCTCTCCTGAGGGAGAATTTATGGTGGGATGGAATCTGTTCTCAGCTCTCACCTCCTTATCCAGGACTAAGCACAGGTATTAGTGTCAAAATACATTCACTCAGGAGAAAACTAGAATGAGACAAGGCTTTTTTTGTTCTGTGCCACTGAGTATTTCCACGTTCCTGAGAAAGGTCCTTTTGCACATTTGGGGAAGATACTTTGGCCCATGGGAGGCTTCTGCTCAGCCCTTTTCATGTGGTTGCAGAGAACAGACTTGCTTCCGGTAATGTGGTCATCTGCCCCCTGCCACCTTCAAGGCTCACAGAGGCCCGAGTTTCCCTTCCTGCAGCTAGGAGTTTGCAGCTGCTGCCAGACTCTCAACTCTTGGGATATAGAGGGAGGGTTGGGAAACCACTCCCTGTATGCTGTTCCCATGTGTCTTGTCTGAGCCTTTCGGGGCCTGATATTCTTGGTTCCAAGGGAGGGAAAGGAGAAAGAAGGGTTCTAAGATGGGACTCAGGCACAACAGCTGGAAAACAGAGCACTGCTTTCTGTCAAGACCCTTCATTCCCATTTTGCATTCACCGTAGCTGGGAGTGAGAAGTTCTTAGGAAAACTGGTGAGTCTCCCAGCCCAGAGCTTGACTTAAGAACACGGGAAAATATATAACATTGGTTTGTCTTTGCACAGATGTTTTCAGAACATAAGGAGGCAAGAGAGGCATGATTCCTATGGCTTGGATGGGAAGTGGAGCCTCTGAGGGGGCACTTGACTCTAGCTTAGGTCACAGGGCTAGGGAAGAGGGAGGAGCTTGGAGGTGAGTTCAGGACTCCTGAGCACCTCCTGGTCTTCTGGAAGTGAGGCATGACTGAACTATTTGTGGGCATGGTAGTTGTTGAGACCAGATGGTAAAGGTGAATGTCTTTCTTCAGCTGGCTAATTTCTTACGCCACCGAAGAAGCCCTGTTCCAGTGCTTCTCAAAATGTGGTTCTTACACCAGCAGCACCTGGGAACTTGGAAATGCATATTCTCAGGCCCCAACTCAGACCTACTGGACTGGAATCTCTGGGGGAGAAGCCCAGTAATCTGTTTCAACAAGCCTTCTAGGTGATTCTGATGCATGCTCAAGTTTCAGAACAACTTCCCTATTGCAGTGCAGAGGGACGATGGCATTGGGGTGGAATCTGGGGCCAAAGGAGGCTCTTCCTCATTTGACTTGGCTACACCAGCATGTCCTTATACTCTGGATTCCATGCTCAACTCAGCCAGCAGGTGGGGATGCCTGACTGGGCCCTGGTTTCCCCTTTCTGTGAGATATCAGTATCAATAATGATGAAAATATTAAAACACAGCCTGCATTCTGGAGGACTTAAAAGTTTACAGACTTCCATGCTCAGGTGATAGGTAAGTAGAACTTTACATTATCTCCCTATGCCCATTTGACAGATCAGGAATTTGAGACCCAAGATTTTTTACTTTGTTTTGTGAGGTGCCCAAGCCCTTGGAGGATCCAGGTCTTGAAACAAGCCCTCTGGCTTTCCATCCCTTACTAATCCCTGCATATTCAGAGGCATGGGGTCGACAATGTGTGACAGCCATCACCAGCCCCATCTTCACTCCTGGGCCATGCCAGGACACTCATCTTGCAGCCGCCCATGCGTGAGTCATCACCAGCCACCTGGGAACAATCAGGCAGCGGGAGGAGATAGCCTCTGTAGAGAGAGGTCCTGACCTCCCATTTTCTCTTAGTGGGAGACTCTTTAGCCTGTCCCTCCAACACCAACAAATACCATTCCATAGAGGCTGGGAAATGGAAAGAGAGGGTATGCAGAAGAAAACCAATGTTAATCCCCTTGCTGTTAAGACTGGGGTATAGTCCTGCAGCAAGCGGCAGCCGCATTGCGGCCCTGTGACCTGGGAGGAGCAGCCACGGGCAGCTGTTGACCTGCAGGTCTGTCTTCGAGGGGAGGAGAAATGATGGTCAGCAAATGCTTTCTCCCACAAATCCTTGCTGGGCAGATCATCTGGGACACTGTGGATACCAAGAACTCTGACAGAAAAAAAAAAGATTTGTGTAGTCTATTCTGAAAGAAATGCCCAAACTAGCCAGAGCCCTACCCCAAGCCTTCCAGCCATGCACCTCTGTCCCTCCTGCGACTCCTCACTCATGGGGACAGTCTGCCGTGGTTCTGGATTTTCAGCTTTCATTTTTCAACAAAGTCATTTGGGACAATCCTCTTCCTGGCTCTGCAAAGCTCTTCACAATGTGAATACAGGTATTTAATGGGCTTCTGCCTGTTGAACAATTAACGTGAAGGTCAGTGAGTAATAATCTCGGGCACTCTCCTTTCCTGGCCAGCCCACTGCTTGTACAACTCCTGCATAGCATTCTTTCCAAATAGGTGGGAGGGCTGGGGGCACAGCTCTGCTTTCTCCTGGCAGACAGACTTTAATTAGGTTGCTAAATTAGCAGAGACTGTTGCAACCCTTCTCTGTGCTCAGACCTTATTCTGGGGCCAGCTCTGAACTTGCCTTTTGTGAACTCATTGGTCTTTCTCTCTTGCAGAGGAGAAGGGTTGGCCAAGCAGAGGTTTCCCCCAGATAATTTTAGCTACCCCTCAGTAGTCTCTATCATGTACCAAGCACTGTGCCACTGTGCTGGGTGTGTGTGTGTGTGTGCGTGTGTGTGTGTGTGTGTGTCTTTATTTTGTCCCAGACACCAAGCCAAGCTCTTTACATGGATTATTTTATTTAATCTTCACAAGAATTCAGCAAGGAAAATGTTCTTGTTAATCCCATTTTACAGATGAGGAAATCGAGACTCTGGGGTTAAATTACTTTCCCAAACTCAAAAAAAAAAAAAAAAAAAAAAGGGGAGTGGAGGCAAGATGCAAAGTGGATTCTCAACCACACCCTGAAAACCTTGCTATTCAAAGTGCAACCAACCACACATAGACATCACCTGGGAGTTTGTAGAAATGTAGATTCTCAGATCCACTGACTCAGAATCTGCATTTTAACAAGATCCCTAGAGGATTCATGGACATAGTAACTGTGGAGACTGCTTTATGCTCTTTCCAACAACTATAGCAAATTAATACCAGAATCCTGTGCATTAACTACTATAGATTCTGTTTTCCAGCAGAGGAAGCTGTAGTTTAGAGGTGAGGAGTGAGTCAGTGGCAGCCCTGAGACCTGTTTCTAGGTCAGACTCTCAAATCACAGGGCGATATCGGTTTTTGTGCCAAAGTTGTGGTGCTAGTTTGTCTTTTTCTGTCATGGGCTCAGAACCAGGTTCTCCACCCTAGACCACTGTGCTTTCCTATCTCCCTGTGCCACCAACAGAAACAAGTGACTTCACTGCCCTCCTCTCTATCCCCTCCTGTAGATGTGCAGCACATTAAGAGGAGAGACATCGTGTTGAAGCGAGAACTGGGTGAGGGAGCCTTTGGAAAGGTCTTCCTGGCCGAGTGCTACAACCTCAGTCCCACCAAGGACAAGATGCTCGTGGCTGTGAAGGTAAATCCCCAAGGCACATGGGCACCAGGAAGAGGGATGGTTGAAGGCCTGGGAGGGCTGGGAGAGTATCACTCCATTTGAGAAGATGGTGAGCAATTGGCTTTCTCAGATGCAAATAGGGGACCTTACTCTGAGGTCAATGATGTTTCCTCTGGACCAGAACTGACTTCCTTTAGCTTCTGAGGTCAAAAGCTGCAGTACTTAAGGAAACTATGCTGGGAGCAAGTTATGCCTGTGAACAACCTTGGTTTTATTTTGGTGGCCCTAGGCTCACCCTTGTCCCAGGGCTGGCCTTCCACCCTCCTCAGCAGTTCTGTAGGATGCGCTGTCTGTGCCTGGAAGGTCACTTGACCATCATTCACAGTAGAGCTCACATAGGGTGTGCTGTTCAAGGTGTCCTAGGGGCCACTACTCAGGGACATGGACATCACTGGGGACAGAAGGAGTAGGAGTAGGGGTAAGGCAGGCAGAGGTTTAGCACTGGGAAAATAGTAAGTGAGGTTGAAGACATTTTTAGATTCTTCTGTGGGATTCAGGTTCACACCCCAAGGGGCAATGTGCCCAGGAATAACTTCCTCCTGGCAGCTTCCGGATGGCATCCTTCACCACAAGCCTGGCAGATTTGCAGCAGAAGATGAATTGCTTGGGGCAGTAGAAATGTAGGTTTCCATTGGCCCTCTCCTGGCCTTCCTCCAGCAGTGAGTAGCTGCTCTTTGTATACCAATGTCGGACAAATCTTTGAACGTGGTTGATACAAACAAGAGTAGTAACCTCACAAAGGCACCCACAGGTGTCTAGAGTCCTGCTCTGGAGGCTGGAGCATGGAGTGGCTTCCTTGGGTGCAGAGACATGCTTCTGAGGTCAGTGTGGAGTCTGCACAATGTCCTGAGATATGGGCTAATCATGGACTGGGAGTGAGAGGTGTGGCCCACTGAGAGGACACTCACCTGGACTTCAAAAGGGTCCCTTCTTCAGCACTGAGGGTTATGACTGAAATTTTATCATGAAGGGAGTTTCTTATTTCTGTGACTTCTCTGTATTCATAGTCTGTGTATCTGCAGATTGTTCCTGCTCACAGAGGGTACCTGGCCTCCACGGATGCAGGCAGTGTAGTGTGGAGGACAGATGGTCTCCATGGGCACCACATGGGACCAGAGAGTCTGCAACCATAGAGAAGCTGGGTGACTGCGCAAGACACTTAACCTCTTTGGGCCTCAGTTTTCTTCCTTTTTTTTTTTTTTTTTGAGTTGGAGTCTCACTCTGTCGCCCAGACTGGAGTGCAGTGGCTGCTCCCGGCCCCCGCAACCTTGACCTGCTGGGCTCCAGTGATCCTGCCACCTCAGCCTTCCAAGTAGCCGGAATTACAGGCATGCGCTACCACGCCCGGTTGATTTTTTGCTTTATTGTAGAGATGAGGTCTCGCTGCCCAGGCGGGTCTCGAACCCACGGGCTCAGGCAATCCACTCACCTCAGCCTCCCAAAGACATGGGACTACAGGCTGAGCTACCGAGTCCGGCTGGGCCTCAGTTTTCGTATCAGTTTAATAAGAATTATAATATCGTCTCCTTAGAATGTTGGTGATTAAATTACATAATGTGTGTAAAATCCTTAACTCACTGCCTGGGATTTATGCATTTTTATTTTATTTTTATTTTAAAGATGTGGGGTACAATTCAGGGTTAGGTATACAAATGTTCATTATGCATGTACCCTTGTTGATGAGGTGTACCCCTCCCCCCACTGGCAAATTCCCACTAATGCCAATTATGCTTTTTTTTTTTTAAAAAAAAGAGACAGGGCCTCACTATGCTGATCAGGCTTAGATTCAAACTCCTGGGCTTAATTGATTCTCCTACCTCAGCCTCCAGAGTAACTGGGACTATAAGGACTGTTTGAGACTTAGTAAATGTTGTTATTTATTTTTATCATTATCATTATTATGGATGTTGACTTAGACAGATGACATATGGCCTGTCAAATTCCCTCACCTATCTAGAATAGGGGTCATCAAAGTTTTTCGCTAAAGGGCCAGATAGTAAATACTTCAGTCTTTGAGGATCCTATCCTCTCCATTGCAACTACTCAACTCTGCCCCTGTTGTTGGAAAGCAACATAAACAATACATTAACTAATGAACGTGGCTGTTTTCCAATGTATACACTTTTTTAAACAAAAATAAGCATCGTTTTCTGACCTCTGTTCTAGAAAATAAATAAGGTACTAGATACTGTACCTAAAAGACCAATGATTACTATTAATGGACATTGAAGAACTTGCTGAGTGTGTCTCCATGGTCATGGAATGGCCAGATGAGTGATGATGTCTTCAAACAACTTGGACCAGGGATGTGGAAAGGTTTCTAATTTTGTCCCTATACTTAGAATCTGTATTTCCTGGCACTTTTTTTAAAATTAAAATTTAATTTTTATTTTAGAGTATGGGGTACAGATGAGATTTTACCACATAAGTAAGTTGAAGTTTGATCTTCTGGCTGGCCCATTCTCCTCTGATAGTGGACCTGGTACCCAGTGGGTTGCCATGCCCTTCCCCACCTCCTTCCCCTCCCCAATGCCCCAACACTTTTAACATATAGGATGACACTAATCCACTGGGTGTTCCAGCATCCATCTGGGGTCTGGTGAATGAGCTGAACACTTTTGCACTTTGAGCAGAAAAAGAAATAATGGCTGAAGACCCTGGGAAATGTTTCCCCTGCGTAATCTGGCATTAAGGGTAGTACTCAGACTGGGTGATACAGAAAGGTGTTTCTGTCTTCATCCCTTAAAAGGTTCTTTCTCTCCTTGTCTTTGGGAAATTCAAGGAGAAGAGCACTCTGGGATTTTATACCATTTGCCACTTAGTGGGTCTGCCTAGCCATCATTGCTGGAAAAGACACCTTTCTTCTGCAGATAACATCCCAGGAGTGGCGTATCCTGCTCTCTGCCCTATAGAGTTCAGTCCTTTTTTGCAAGGTCCTTCCTCTTGAGTTAGTTTTTAAGTTGGTGCAGGGTAATCTTGTTCTTCTAGAGAACACCTACAAGTATAGCACCTACAAGTATAAGTTTTCTCAAAATTGTGATTTTAAATCAATTGGCAAGAATGTTTTGCCCAACAGTTGCTATGGTGCAAACAAAGGAGCAGAAATAACAGTTTGTTTTTGCAGCTTGCTGGGGAGACTGGAGGAATGTCCATGAGAGAAAGGGGAGCAGGACAGGACACAGTATAATCTGTACAGAGTAGTGTAAATGTGATGTTAAAAATGTAGCACATGAGTTTTTTTAAATGAGTGGGGCCACTCTTAAATAGTCGTTGGATAAACAGAACTTTTATACAGCATTCAAACCCAGGCAACCTGCTTTCTTACCAGAGGAGGCCCTCCTTGATGATTTTTCTATTTTTCTTCTCTGTTGTTTCATGTTCTGCTGTGAGTGAGCCTCAGTGGTCTTCCAATTTATGACTCCTTCTTGTGGTTTTATCTGGTCTGGAGTTTTTTCAGTCTATGGAGGTTTTTGTTGTAATTTCAATGACCATGTCTTTTATTTCCAAGTTATCTAATTGCTTCTTCATTTTATTGTTATCTTAATTTTATTTCTTTCTGTTCTTGCTGCATACCTTCTTATTTTAAAAATAATGATTATTTATTTATTCTCTTTAAGCATTTGCTTATTTTAAAATATTTATGGGCCCATTCCTATAAAATTTACTTGTCTGTAGGAAATCCTTGCTCTGGTTGTAGACAATTTTAGTCATTTAGATTTTAGCATTATATTTCTTCCAAGATGTCTGAACTTCAGCTTTTGTGTTCTTTTTGATTTGGAGGATTTTCTTTTTTGATTTTTTATTGGGTGTTCATAATTTCTAGTTTCAATTACTTTAAGTTGGAGCAGGAGCTTAAAACATTTGTGAAGCAATCTGAGTGTAGAATGTCAGATTTTTATGATTTTCCCAATTTTTAAAATAGTTTTGCCTTCCACTCTTAACAGTATTTTTAACCACTGGCTTTCAAAAGCTTTCATTACATAAAAACTCTCAATCTGCACTCATATTTCATTGGTTTCTAGAGCAGTTCATTACATTCATTGAGTAATTACATTAACAGGTTTAACTGTCATGAATGAATTTGGGAACAATCACAGCCTATTCTTGGCAAGTTTTTGGCAAGTCTCTCTCTGGGACAAAAATGTCTCCTTGGATATACAACTATCAGGGAGGATTTAGGATCTCACATTCGCAGAGGTCATGGGCAGTGCCTGTTCTCTGGTCTATCACTTGGATGCCACTCAGTGGAGAGTTTTCTAACCAAAGCAACAACAAAGGCCCAGAGGCAGAAAAAAGTTTGGAAGGTACAAGAGACAAAGGCCAATGAGACTGAAGTATGAGGGAGAGCCCCCAATTTATTTATAAAAAATTGTGGTTTTTTGTCTTACATGTTTAAACGTCAGTTACCTTCAAAGGACTCGCCATTTGATGCAATAAACCTATCAAGATGCATTTTCCATTGCTCAAAACAGTTTTTGAACTTGTCCATTTTGATGCCTTTTAGGGCTTCTGTCGTTTTTTGTTTTGTCTCTTCCACATCGGCAAAACATTTTCCTTTGAGGAGGACTTTTTCATTCGGGGAACAAAATAAGTTGTTCTGGGTGAGATCCAGTGAATAGGGAGAGTAGAGGACGGGGGTCATGCCATTTTTGGTTAAAAATGCTGAACACTTAGCGTGGTATGGGCAGGTGTACTCATAAATCACCCATCAAGAAAAGGGTAAATGTATTGAAGGAATCTCCAAAAACAAATTTACTGAGGATAAACGCAGCCTCTTGCAACAACACTTGCTGGTACACTTATGCCATTAGGTTTCTAGAACACTTACCTAGTGGGGGGGAAACCTGAACTACAAGGGGCCTGCCCTCCAAAAGATAATTCTGGGTTTTTGGGGTCCCCCTTCTTATAATGAATGAGAGAGGAGTGTGTAGGAGGAGAGGAGGCAAAGACAGATGGGGACACCAGACCTCTAGAGTCCATGACCGTGTTAAGGAGTTTGGATTTTATCCTAAAAACAATGGGAAGCCAATGGCCAGCTTTAACCCAGGAAAACCGAAGAGAGAGGGTCACCCATGTGATAATTACCCATCTTCTTCCCGGTAAAGTTATTTGGGAATCTCACCAAGGGGAAGTGACAGTGGGTTTTGAGGGACTAAATAAAGGTGATTTGTATAACTAAAGGGGGGTGATTGGGGCATATGTGTGTTTAATCATTTGGAACTTTGAACATTCAGGAATGTGCGCATCTCTATGTAAACTATAAAATGGATTTCAGGGTATTAATGAAATCTGAAACCAAACATCCTTTAAAATATTTCCCCCCAGCAAAAGAAAAAAAGGGGAAACAAAAGAACCCTTAGGTTGGACAAAAGGAGAAAATTAAATGACTGTGAAGGAGTTAGGAGCTGTTGGAAAGCTTGTGTTCCTCCTCTCTAGTCTGCTTTCCTTCCATCCAACTAAACAGCCTTCCTGAAACCGGTTCTTCCCCCAGGGCAGAGCTGGGGAACATGCCATCTGGTACACATAGAGGGGAAGACAAGAAAGAGAAATGTCCCCAAACTTTGGAAGAAAGAGAGGGAGGGAAGGAGAACAAATTCCACCTCTCCATTTTGTTGTGTGGGTACTGAACGAAGGGCCTACCCAGCAGCCTCTCTTTGGCAAGATGCGCCTCTCTGCACCACCAATTGCAGCTACTCCAAACACTCGTTCTGTCCCATGCCACGAGCTGGTGACCCATTTTGAGCCATGAAGAAGGTGTTGAATGTGGACTCCGCTGAGAGGAACCAGAGAGTGGTTGGCCCCCTTTTCCTCTTCGTTATTTTCCTCCTGTTGTCTCTGTCCTAACTGCATCAACTCCTGGGGGTGGGGCCACTTATAGCTCAGAGCCCCAATTACCACACCCCTCACTGGGCCAATTAGGTAAGAACCTCAGGCTTGACTCATGAACTGGAAAATACATCGAGAAGCCAGGGAGAAGAGGTGTGGAAGACCAAAAGAGAGGATGGTTGCTTTGTGCTCCATCCCCCAAATGAGGACCTCATATCTGCTTCACAGTGTAGGGTGCCAGCCTGGGGGACACTGGCTGGTACTGCTCCAGGACTGAGAGCGGAAATATCCCATGGCTGTCACTGACGTCCAGACTGTGGGAGAGAATGATTTAAAGAGATGGAAAGAGGCCATTTGGCTGGCCCCAAATTTGATCTACTTTTCCCTCTCATAAATCCAGCATTCACATAAATCTTTACATATTCTCCCATCCCACCCATGCTGGGTTCCTATTTTTTCCTTCTTCTTCATGAAAATAAATAAATCACTCTCAGTTATCCTATACCCACACCTCAGCCCGTGCAGCTCAGGACTACTGCTGGGAGCTGGGATACCAAGATGGGTTGTCTCTCACCATGACTCCAGAATATGCCAATGTCTTTGGTCTGGTTGTAGGTGGACACTACAGCCTATTTCTTTATTATTAGACAGCTTCCCAGAAAAGCAGCCTGAGTTGAACTGGAGAA
Source organism: Carlito syrichta (assembly GCF_000164805.1). Taxonomy (NCBI): domain Eukaryota; kingdom Metazoa; phylum Chordata; class Mammalia; order Primates; family Tarsiidae; genus Carlito; species Carlito syrichta. Next base: position 18,153 of record NW_007076497.1, read on the forward strand.
CACATGGAATCAGGTCTGGGCAAAACCAGCAGTAGGTTGAGAGAATGGGTCTCCTGCTTGCTTCTATTCTTGGCCTGCCTGGTGAACCTGGCACCCTCACTGGGCTTGGCTGCTCTGCTGGCAGCCCATGCCGCTTGTCTTTCCTCACCCTTTGATATTTTTTTCAGTCCTCTGCCCACCATTCCCTTAGGGACTTTTCTAGTAACTAATTCATCTGATTAATTAATTCAAGCAGGCATACTAACAGGAAAGTATCTTGGGCTCCAGACCCAAGCTATTACTTGTTGCATGATTTTTGGCAAACTAGTTGTCCCTTCTGAACCTCAGTTTTTGCTTCTGTAAAATGGGGGAAGTTGCACTAGATAACTTTCTACATTTTGTCAGCTTAAGAATCATTTAATCAAACACTTTTTTTGGGTGAAATCTTCAAATTAAAAAAAAAAAGGAAAAGTGGTGCTGGTTGAAGTTGGGTGAGGCTTAATTTCTCTCTGGCAGACCACACTCCCCAGGATGCCCCTAGAGGAATTGCTACTGAACTTGGGAGCACACTGAACCCCACCAGGAGATCACTGAGGTCCAGTCTAATTCTAAGATTTCTGCCATTTAAGATGCACGAATGTGGGCTGAGTCAAGGACAAGCTCAGCCTCAGTTTCTCCAACTCCAAAGGTGAACAGGAGAGCAGATGATATCCAGGTACCTTTTCATGCTAGGCCTCTGTCATCTCTGATGTGTACTAATGACTGAGAGGTTTGATGGACCCCAGATAAACTTATTTTTGCAGATTTACACTATTAAATGCTAGAGCCAAGGCAGTTGGTGAATTTCAGGTACTGGGACTGCAGTGGTAGGAGAAAGGTCTCCAGTTGGAGAGGCCTTTTGGCACTTGCATGCTCTGCAGGGGAGGTCAGCCAGCCTGGATAGCTAGAAAAGGCCAGGTACCTAGCAGAGAGAATGCAAACCAATCTCCAGTCTGTCAAGAATATCATTAACCTGAGAATGGTGAGCAAATGTCTCACTTCCTCATTGCCTCGCGTTGTGCCTATTGAGGATATTAAACTGTGTCAGTTAAAGAGAGTGCATGTTTGGGCCCTTTTGCCTCTGGCCTCATGGGGAGGCTGGAGAAATGGGGGAGTCCCCTTTGCACCGGCTGTTTCTTTGGCTGACAGGGCTTCTCCCCTTCAAAGATCTTTGTCTATTCTGGCCAGCTTTGCTGTGCTCCATGGCAGTGTCCTATCCGACGTCCCTCAGATGTGCTCTTCAGCTTTGGTCTTGTGGTCCCCTTCTAGTACTGAAAAATCCACACTTGCAATGTACATTCCTTCTCTGTAGTAATCTTTCTGTTCCCCATGGTCTGCACTTCTCCCTCACACTTGTGTCTCCCATCCCTACAATGACTGAATTGTGGCATTCTGGTGGCCCCAAGACTGTCCCATCTGCACTTGGAGTTTCAGCACTCTGCCTTGCCCTGGACATATCTGGGACTTCTGTCCATTAACCTCCACTGGTTTCTCCAAAACCTTATTAGGAGAACGCAAGTATATCCCAGAAACCACAGTGTTCACATTCCTCTGCAAATATAGACTCCTTCACAATCTGAAAACAAGGACTAGAAAGGACAAGGAGACTTTATTACGCTGTCTGCTCAATTTCCAGTAGGCTATGGGCATGTGCTAACTTACACAGTTAAAGCAATCAGGGTGGTGGATTTTACTTATTTATTTTAGCTGTGGGACCTTTTGTCCAGAGGAAACCTTATGTGTAGGGACTTTGGTAAGGTCTTCCACCTCACAATCCCACTGCTGCTACTTATACTCAACTGATATGGACATCATTTAAAATCACTGCTGAGAGCATAGGAAGTGGGTGTCAGAAAGGGGGTTTCTGTTTCTACAGGGATCAAAATGCTGAAGGAATAAGGGGTCAGACCTTGTGACTGAGATTGTGTCTCACTGTCTTTAAATTTCATTTAAAATCTTATTTATTGGGAACCCAGTGGAGTGTGGTGCAAGGTTTCTTCCCAGGAGAAGAAAAGATAGCCCGCTGCCCTGAAATTGCTAAAAGCTGGTGTCCTGTGTTTTTCCCAGGCCTTGAAGGATCCCACCCTGGCTGCACGGAAGGATTTCCAGAGGGAGGCTGAACTGCTCACCAACCTGCAGCATGAGCACATTGTCAAGTTCTATGGAGTATGCGGTGATGGGGACCCCCTCATTATGGTCTTTGAATACATGAAGCATGGAGATCTGAATAAGTTCCTCAGGTAAGCAAGGACTGTGGTCCTCCTCACCAGATCCCAGTCCCACTGAACCCGTGGGGTTTTCTTTGGAGTCAGAAATCATACATTTCCTTCTGAACATTAGAGTCTGAGGATGAGGAATAAGAAGCACACTTTTATTCTTATATATTGTATTGTCTGCATAGCAGCTGGATGCAGGCCTCTGTCCTTGATTTCTAGGAAAACAAGTTGAAGATGCCCTGAGCTCTTCTTCTGGATTCCAAAATGAATTGAGAAGATGAGCAGGATCCAAAATAGGTCCAAGAAGGAGCCCAGAGAACCTGCAAGTTTATGCCTTGCACCTCCGAGATTCTATAGCTACTTCTCTCAATGTTGCAAATAGCCTCTTCCTTTTGTACCTTAAGTTTCTCATGTGCAAAATGTGGCTAGTACCTTATACTCCTCTTGGAAACCTTGCCAGAGACTTCTTGATGATGAGTAAGAAGGTACCAGGCTACAAACTCATCAGGAACCAGAAAAGGTTGGAAAAAAGGGGGCAGACTTTCTCTGAATAAATTCTAGAACTGTGCTGTCTGGTACTTATGGCCATTTCAATTGAGATTTACACTAATAAAAGTTCCATAAAATGTAAAAGTTTAGTTCCTTGGTTACACTAACCACATTCCAAGTACTTGGTAGCGACATGCAGCTAGTTTCTATCATATTGGGCAATGCAGTATAAACATTTCCATCGATAGAAATTTCTATTGAATAGCATTTTTCTAAAAATAATGGATTTGTTATAAGAAGGTTTTCTCATGCCTGGAGCAAGATCACCTGGACGTTTAGAGGTTCTTGATGGAACTGGTAAGTGAATGGAAACTCAGCCAGAAGTTCTGGATGAATTTTCAGGGGTAGATCTTCCTTCCCCAGAGAAGACAGCATCTCATCACTAGTGCAGAATTAGGGCTTCTCTACCCACCACAGCTGCCACTTCCAAACTGACCAGAGGTAGAAGGGGCAGCTGTATGAAATTCTGTGGAACCCAGGGTCCCAGGAAGCAGGTTGAATGCTCAAGTTCTGTACACTTAGGGTGTGGTTTCTGCCACAACCACCATTTGAATCTCATTAAATTCTATGACCGAGAATGAGATTTCCAAAGTCCAAATATAGAAGACTCTAGCTCAGTCACCAAAAATTGGTAAGCATCTCCTTGAAGTGAGGGCATTCAGTAGGGTGTTGTGGTTTTGAAGGAGCAAGAAAAAGAGTTGGTACCAGATTATGGTCTGAAGGAGTTTCTGAACTCTGCTTATAAGTCAGGTTTCCACAAAGACGACCCAAGGATTACAAGTATTTGTAGGATATTATAAGCCTTCTAAAGCTGGATTTCAAATAAAATTGATTTCTTTCTTGGATAACTCCGCCCTTAGCATGAGACAGACTAGGGTTCACATCCTTGTCACAGCTAAGACTTGTCACGTCTTAGTTGTAAACTGGAGCAAGTTATTAAAACTTAATTTTCTCTCCTGGAAAATATGACTATTAATAACTACTTCACAGAGTTGTTGCTGTGAGTATGAAATGACTATATATGTATAATGCCTAGATAACTTTTGTGAGTAGTTTAGTGTTCAGCCTGTGGTAGCTGTTATTAAAATTATGACCATTATTTTATGAGAACTGTGAATTATGGCAGCTTTTAATATAGGTAACAGTTTCTCAATACTCTGAGCCTTCCTCTTCCTGTTTCAATTCCTCTGGGATCTAAGGGGCATACTCTACTTTCTAGCACATACTCTCCATAGATTCAGTGCCTCCAGCCCCAAGAGACACCAGCAGGGCTAAAGAGAGCTCTTGGATGCCTCTCTGCATCACTGTCATGCACAATAAAATAGAGAAGAAAAGAAAAGGGAGTATATGGAAGATAAAGAGTGAGAGGCCACAGTAAAGGCAAGGGGTGGGAGATGTAAAAAGAAGAAAAAGAAAAACACAACAGCAACAACAAAACCCAGAAAGAAATGCAGAAGATGAGGAGCAGTGCCAGCACCAGATAACACACCTCCTTCTCCGTGGTATAGGGAATGCATGCATGTGAACACAATTCTGTGAGGAGTTGCTGACACTCCTAAAACCTTGGTGTCTCTCCACGGGGTCCTTTCCTGAAGTCAGCATGAAGGAGTCTGTCCAAATCAAGGTTCAAGTTCCTGGGTCATGTTTTGGCAACACAATCTGGGCTTTAGCCTCCGCTGTTGACCAGGTTCCCATAGACACCATTAATCTGTCTTCCTTGGCTCTATCAGTCAAGGCTGAGCTTCTCCAGAACACGCCAAGACCAGAAACTCTTAGCAACAGGCCATACTAACCCATCCTGGTAGGTGGTTCATCAGCTGCTCTCACAAACACAGCCTCTATGACCCTCAGGCCTGCCCTATCTGCTCTCACATCTCCTTCATGTTGGTAGTATTTAGAGGCAGGCTGAGTGTACTCTCCTGGTAGACAGAAGCAAGGGCTTATCCAATGACCTCCTTCCTTGTGAACTGATGTAGCACCTCTCCTTCTGAGGAGGAGGTAGGCAGAGCCCACTTGAGATAGTAAAATGAATGTGCTTATATTTAATGGTGCCTTTCAGTAGAAATTGGAGAAGCAGTAAAGCAGGCAGAGGCCTTGCTGTAAACTGGGGCTCCTTGGTTCACAACTCCATAAATAAGAGTCCTGGGTATGGTTATGACTCATTGGGCTTTCTAGAAAAAAGAATGAATACTTAAAGTGACCAATATGAAAGAGTAAGATGTTAGGATGACAAATCCAGGCTTTTTTGGGGGGGAATGAAAGGGATCCTGGGGCTCCCCAGGCCTCTGCTTCAGGGTCAGAGGGTCTCCCTGCCAGACCCTAGTCCTAAGCAATGTGGTGGAGCGGTTAGGAGTGTGAACCCAATGGTGACCTACCACTCAAAAGTATGGCCAGCAGCATCAGCACCATGAGCTTGTGAGAAATGCAAATGATTGAGCTTGTCTAGCTAATCAGAATCCTAGAGGGCAGGGTCTAGGGACCTTATAATAAGCACTCATGATGCTCCTTTTGGAAGCCCTGCTTTGCATGTCTGGTTTCCAGTCCTGCCTCCTGATTACGCATATGGTCATTCTAGGATCTCTGGGGTGAGTGATCTGATCATTCCATGCCTCAATTTCTTTATTTCAAAATTTGGGTGGGGATTAAGTGAAGTACTATATTTAAAACAGTCAGAGTAGTGCTTGGCACATAGGACTGTGTGAGAGCTAGTTGTTCTTTAATTAATTATACTATTATATACATCTAGCACTTGGGAAACTCCTGGGTAGCAGTAAAATGTTAAAAAGAGTAGGTTTGCTCTCTGTTCCATTTGAATATATCTACTGTCATCTTAGATGGGAATCTGGTTGTAGAGTTTCATCCCTACCCACACTCATATAATATAGCTTTGAGTAGAGAGAAGTAGGCCATAGTCAGGCTGGAAAGGGAAATTTTATTCATTTCTGTGGTACATTCTAGAGGACAGGAAACCAAGAAGGCCTTTGCTCCTGATCTCCTGATTTCTCTCTGTTCCTTCTCTTCTCTCTATCCCCTCACAGAGCCCATGGACCAGATGCAATGATCCTTGTTGATGGACAGCCACGCCAGGCCAAGGGTGAGCTAGGGCTCTCTCAAATGCTCCACATTGCCAGTCAGATTGCCTCAGGCATGGTGTACCTGGCCTCCCAGCACTTCGTGCACAGGGACCTGGCTACAAGGAACTGCCTGGTTGGAGCCAACCTGCTGGTGAAGATTGGAGACTTTGGCATGTCCAGAGATGTCTACAGCACTGATTACTACAGGGTAAGCTGTAGGACTCAACAGCAGAGCTGGCGCCTTGCTTACATGTCTTTGTTTTTGTCCATTAATCCTGTCACTCTGGCACACATACAGACACACTCATGCCCAGACATGCACTCACCAGTTATCTTCTGGCCTGTCCTGCATCTTGACATACCTGTTTATTATTTCCTCAATAGCCCATTTCCCCTTTCCTCCTGGACATTTCACTGGATTGTATCTGTAAACTGCAATAGCATATGCATTATGTTCTTACTTGCATCTATACTCATTCTTTATGTAAACATACATATGTATGTGTATGCACAAATGCACACCCAGACAAGCCCAACTTGGTGCTACATTTTAACATCTCCCAATCCAGTCTTGGATCTAGCCTCATCCATGACACATTTTATTCTCTGAAATTATCTTTGTGGCCATGTATGAGTAAAAGTTATCTTGTTTAAAAGGTAGATCTTGATGAGAAGAGGAACCCAAAGTAGAGTAACAAAACGTGATTAAAATATTGCTGAGTAGATAGTCCAAATGGCTTAGGAAGGACGAGGAAAGAAAGCATGTTATCTTTTGTCAACTTTAGAGAGAGAAGAGGTTAGGCCTTAGAAATAGTTTTTTGATTGTAAGAGGAGCCATACTACTAGTTTTATTTTCATACAACTGCTACTTTACATTAGCAGGTATCATTTTTCTCCCAGACCCATTTTATTTCCCCAAGTCTTTGGGAATCTCCTTTTCATGAATCACTGAGTGTTTCTGACAGTGTTATTATTTCCAAGGAAAGGGTGAGTGGCTATGAGTGTCACTTATTCCAAAAAAGGGGAAATATAGGTGCAACCTGGGTCATAGAACACTGTGGGATATCTTCTGCAAACCGAATGGAAGACAGAGTCCTAAAAAATATGGAAGATTTATTTCTGGGACATTGAAGGTAGGAGGAATTTTAATAGCTAATATAAGGAAAGGGTGGGTCAGTGTTCTGGAGGTCAAGAGGTGTCTTAGTCCCTTCAGGTTGCCATAACAAACACCATAAACTGAGTAGCTTACAAACAACAGAAGTTTATTTCTCATGGTTCTGGAGGATGAGAAGTCCAAGTGCCAACAAATTCAATGTCTGGTGAGGATCTGCATCCTGGTTCATTATTGACCATCTTTTTGCTATGTCTTCACATGGCAGGAGGTGCAAAGGATCTCTCTGGTACCTCTTTTATAACAACACTTCTCCCTTTTGATCTAATCACCTCCCAAATGCTCTGCCTTCTAATACTATTGCCTGGGACTTAGGTTTCAACACATGAACTTTCAGGGGACACAAATATTTATCTTTAGCCAGGATAATGGCAGCCATTTGTTCATCTTCTTTGTAGAAATGTGTGATCATAATGTGAGTCAAAGAGCCTGAGCATTGTGAACCAGGATGGTGGAAATTTGAGGTTGCTACATGCAGATCAGTTATGTCTGGATTCTCCTGATGGCTTTGCTTAAATGAGATCACTCAGACATTCAAGCTGATCACTCAAGGTGCTTCATTTTAGCAATGGCTCAGAGAAGAATGGAATGTTGGAAAAACAATCTTTGTGGTTAGGAAGTGACTTATTTATGGTACAACCAAAGGATGGAAGATGATATACATTATGATAGAACATGAGGCAAAGCAGACCAAAGATGGGGACAATAGGAGAGCCACAGCAAATTTGGCAGCTTTTCTAGCCACCTGCCATGTTAGATATTCCTAGGTGTGGAAAAGAGGGCATGATGTGACAGTAGCCACAGACTGATGGCCAGGGAAGACATGCTAGGAAATATCAAAGTTGGAGTCATTCTTTAGTGTCTAGACCATATTTTTTAGTCATTTCCAACAGAGTCATTGGTGTGGTTACTAAATCTATCCCATGAGCCATAGATTTCTTAGAGTCTAACTGGAGCTGGCACCATTTAATTGCCTTTATACTTTGTGTAATGGGGTTTGCTGGCCTGTCTGAGTACAGATTTATGTTGGTACTGATGAGAGCAAGGGATGGTTCCTTGTATTTTTTCTGTGCAAGGCAGATGTTTGATTATGCCAAGCTGATATTTACTGGTTTCACCAGGGTTTGGGAAACCACATCCAACTAAACTGTGCTGAGACTTCAAACTTGCTTCTGGGTGTGCACTTACTGTTTTTTGATTGTGATTTTAAAAGAGAAAAAACAACATAAATATTACATCTCCAAATGATACTTCTTTGTCCTTGTTTTAACAACTGTGAACTGTTGCTCTTTATGCCTGGAAGAGCTACAGGGAATAAATCTATCTCATTTCTGTGGGTGCCTGGGCAGACTGGAATTTAAGGAAGGGAGAGTGAGGTGGGAAAATGTGTATACTCCAGGTATTCTCAATTTCATCATGAGTTCTAGGCCAGGTGTTGGCTTAGGTCAGCTGGCTTGAAAGGTACATCTTCGGTCCCATGGAAGTATGAATAAAAAAGGATAGTGATTACAGTAAAAACTCAGCATGCTGTGGGAAAACTGTTTATTCCACCAATGGTGGGTGAATATTATATTCTCCATATTTAAAGACCGGCTTGTAGCATATCTTCACATTCACTTACGTATATACTTATATATACAATGTCCTAATGTATACTTTTCTGTAACAGTAGAAGTAGATTTGCCTAAAGTTACATCAAAATGACCCCCAAAGTCTTACTATCCATATAGGAGTGCATTAGGATGACAAGGGAATTCTTGGATTTGGGCCCAATCATACCTGTGTCAACATCCTAATGTGTGAACACTTAGTAGTCATGTCATGTGACCTAAATGAATTTATTTAGAAAAAAACCTTGTTAAATTTTATTTTAAAAGTGAAGATAAAAAAATATTCACTCAACAGAATTATGTTGACATTAGACAAGTTAATTTGTATAAAGAGCCTGTAATATAATACTTATTGGATAAACTCTTATTTATATTGTCTTAATAGTTCCCCTCACACCCAAAGCAGAAAAACCCCAGGGATAATCTTATTTCTATATGCAATTTCTGGGAGAGAGAGAGAGATGATGACCTGACCACTGGAAAATAAACTGGGTCATACAGCTGCCCCAAAGGAGTATGATCTTTAAATTAACCACCCTGAGAAAATGTCTCTCTTAAAGATTCAACTTACATAGTAATACCGGATCATCAGTACTTGCCTCTCCTTCTGGTGTTTATATGATCCTTCTCATGAATCTTAGAGCTAAGTCCACATTTGAGTGATTTATGTAAGACTTTTCTGTTCCATATACACCGACCAAGGTCTTGGGGAATGCGGTGATTTGTCAAACAGTGAGAACACTATGAAGGAGTCTCTCCATGAGTTGACACTCCTGGACAGGTCTTCACCTCTCTGCTACCACTGATTACTGAAATGAGTTGGGCCTAAGAGTTTGCTGGTCTCTTCTGCCTAATACAGCTAAATGCAGATCAGATAATCCAGGCGTGTGTGTGTGTGTGTGTGTGTGTGTGTGTGTGTGTGTGTGTGTGTGTGTGTCTATGCTTGCCTGACCAGTGTAGATTTCAGAGTATGCACATAAAGGCATGGAAGAGATGGAGAGAAACTCCTCCTTATATTCTTTCTTTTTCATTTTTAATTTCTTAAAACAAAGAGGCACCATCTGGCTCATGCATAAGTGGTATGCAAACGATTTGCAAAGGTGAACTGCCTAATTTCCTGTTATACATTTAGAGAAAGAAAACAAACATCTCTGTACCAGAGCACCAGAGCGATTTGTTCTCTCTCTTGAGATGTTCATAACAACAGACATCTTTTGCTTCTATGGATCACTGAGTCAGTGCTTCCAAGATTACCTTTAAACTGGTTTTGACAAGGGTAGGATTTTGGTACCATTATACCTTTCTCAGAACATCAGAAAACACTAAGAAATTGGCAGCCAAGTTTAGAATTAAAGTTTCAAACGTCCTGAAGAGGAGATTAGGATCCCAGAATACCAAATGTTTTCAGATGTTTTGATTTTGCAGGTAGAAACGGGGAGGGAGTGATATGCTGAAATCAGGGAGAAATGAGATTGGAGGGGACTGGCGCTCTGATCTTGCTGATCCAGAAGGACAGGAGTGTGCTTTTCTGTTCACCCTGCTCTTCCTGTGTGCCCAGCACAGTAAAGTCAGAAAAGGAGTCAGGCAGTAAGTGGGTTAGATCAGCTCGAGGGGAATGGAGGCAATCAGTTGCCCACCAAGGTGAGGTGAGCCTTTGGAGATGATGTGGAATCCAGCAGCAGGTTCAGGAGCAAGCTGTGTCCAGCAAGTAGATGCAGTATCTGGGGAGAATGTTCAGAGGTGGCAAATGAGTGGTGGTCTGAGACAGGGATGACCCACTTATGGTCAAAAGTGGCCTTCTAGTAAGGATGAAGCCAAGAGGCCCACTCTGGTACCCCTCTTCCCTGCCCAGATGACGAGTTCTGAGCCCACTGAGGCAGAGAAGCCAGGTAGATGCAGATTATAATATTCACTTGAAGTATTAAGAAGGTTGAAATGCCTTTTATAACAAATCCATTCTTGTGATAACAAACCCCCTCCCATGATAATACCATAATCCATTCATGAAGACAGAGCACTTGCGATCTGATCATCTCTTAAAGGTCCCACCTCTCTCTCAACGCTGTAGCATTGGGGATTAAGTTTAGAGCACATGAACTTTGAGGGACACATTTAAACCTATTATTATTATTATTATTACTACTACTACTACTACTACTACCACCATTAAACTGGGTATGTTTAAACCTGTTACTATTATTGGAGCTAAAATATCAATGCCTTTTCCAATCCGTCTCTCAAAATGAGCATTCTGAAGAAAGTTGACCTAAGTGCCTTAGTTAAGGTAGGCCAACTGCTGTATCAAATAGATACAAAAATATATAATGGTTCCAACACCAATAGAAGCTCATTTTCTAGGTCACATAACAGTGTGAGCATGTGAACTCATTGGAGGAGTAGCCCTCCTCCACACAGTCATTCAGACTAATGGGGTTCGATCTTTTGCGTGTGTGGTGCCCTTGGTCACACTAGGCATTTATCCTCACTCCAGCCAGCTGGAAAAAGAAACTGAAGGAATGTGTGTGAGATGTTGTTAATAGATCTGGTCTGGAAGTGGGGCCTATTACTTCCCCTCCTGGAAAGAACTTGGTCATATCGTCTCAATATTCAAAAGAAAGGCTGAGAATGCTGTGCCCCATATAGAAGAAAAGAACATGCAATCTCTTCCATAGTAAGGGTGAAGAAAAACTACTTTCTCTTCCAACATTTCATCCCAGCAGCATATCTTCTCGTGTCTGACGATTTATCAGGAAAGACAGGATGAGACATCATTGCTTTCTACTCCTACTCCCATCCTGAATGTGGAGATTATCATTCTGAAAAACCCCCATTTGTCTTCTGCTTGCAAACTCTTGGTGTCCCATGACATTTGTAAGCAATGGAGGAGCCTGCCATCATTGTGCTTTGATTCACCCTCCTAGAATGCAGAAAAGACAGAACTACAAGAAAACACGTGCTGTGGAATCGATGGGGGAAAGCAGCAATGTTCTAAATTAAAGGGGTTCTAAGTTAATAAATAAGAAAACATACCTGGAAGAAAAACAGGGAAGAAATACAACCTAGAACAACTTCTATTACAAATCTATGGTAGTTAAGGAGGAATCTAGAACATGCTCCAAACTCTAACTAAAGTCACCCAGTATTATCTAGATCAGGGTTAGGTCTTTGACTAAAAATTGAGTTCTCTTTTAGTAAAGGGTTCAAGGATGGGCTTCAGAATTTCTAAGACTTCCTGACATTATCTGGGCAATATTGGGTGCAGTATTGTATTTTTTCTATGTTTTTTTAAAGATTCAGAGCTTTCAAGAGAATCCCAAAGATGTTCATAGTCCATTGACTTGATGGAAATGAGTTTCCCATGTCAGTACTAAGAGAACAAGATAGAGATTCAGGGACTGTACTAAGCTGAGGGTTGGAGAGAGAAGCCCCCTCATTTGTTTAATCAGGATCTGAGGTTACAACAAAGCTGAGGCCTTATCAGATGGTCTCTAAGGTATCTACCAGTTTTATGACCAACAAGAATGTTGATTACTGTGTCACCAAAACTAAGAGCCTGGGGCTCCTCCAAGTCTTGTTGGCCAGTTAGTCTTCGACTTTGACTTCAAGTGGGGAGAGGCCCTTAGATGGAAGTTAAGTGGTTGGCAGAGGGTAGAGGAGAGCCAGTGGTCTGTGAAATAACTTGTAATTTAATTTTATCTTTAAAAACTAATGAGGGTAATTTTACCCAACTGACTTTTAGGATCACAGGGTGCCACAATGTTCTGTGCTTTTTGTTGGGGTTTTGGAAGGCCCACACAGTAACTGGTACTCTTCTTCCCTGCCCAAATGATGAGTCCTGAGCCCACTGAGGTAGAGAAGCCAGGTTGATGGATATTACAATGTCCACTTGAACGATGATAGAACTGTTGCTGTCAATGGCTTCGGTGTGCTGCAACAATGGGCTTCCTTACACTCAATCCCTGGATTAGGCATTTCAGCTCAGTTATAGCAGCCTGGGAATGTTGAAGACTGCCCTGCAGAGTCAGAAGTTTAGCTGCTCACTTCAGTTTTCTTTAGGGAAGAGATTCTCATCAGAAGAGGGAAAGGGCTGTGGACCTATGCCTGGCCTCTACCAATCAGACAAGCTGTTCCTCCCAAGGGGTGGGATTAAGGTTGGAGAGCTGCTTGGATTGGATCATTAGGTGTCTCTGCAGTTGGAAACCCAAAACAGAGAGTGTTCCCTCACAACTCCATTCATCTCCGTATAGTTAAGTGGCTGCCAGCCTCTGAGGCCTGGAGTAGCCTGCCAGCCACCCTCTGAGGCCTGGAGTAGGGAGACTTCACCGTTGGCTAAACTGGTTGAGAAAGGATCAGCAGTGTGGCATATTGGTCCTTGAGGGATGCTGACCTTGTTTGGAGAGGGCTTAGCAGATTAGACCCAGGTACCATAAAAAGAAAAGTGATGCTCAGTGTCAGGAGATGAGGGTCTTGTGCCAGCTGTAACTGGGTGTGATTATTTCCTTGCTGTTTTTGAAATATCCAGACAATTTGATACCCATGGTCCTATTTACAGAGAGAACAATGGGGGAAATTTGTATTCCATTCCTAAGGAACATGATTTTCCCAAGTTTTTAAAAATAAAATTTTATTTTGGAGTAGTTTTGGATTTACAGAGAAGTTGCAAAAATAGTATAGAGCATTTGTATATACCTTTCACTCAGGTTTTTCCTACTGCTGACATCATATGTTACCATGGTCCATTTGTGAAAAAAACTAAAAGAAAAAAAAATAATAACAGTGACACAAATTATTAACTAAATCACAGACTGTGGATTTTACCAATTTTTTCATTAATGTTTTTCATTAATGTTTTTTCCCTTTTTACTGTCACGGATGCCATTCTGAGATGCCACATTGAACTTAGCTAATTCTTGTTTGAGGGCAGTGAGATTGCTGTGGTCAAAACTGGGGCGAGGGGATGGATCCTCTCCTTGCAGTTTCTCCTTTGATGCTCTATGTCTAAGGGCACCTCTCACAAACCTTCAGGAGACCCCAGGGCTCTAAAGTTTAGCTTTCTGGAGTGGTGGTAGGTGGGCTATAACAAGTCCCTCTGCAATACTAAAACCCTGAGCTGCTGAGAAGTTCAATTCTGTAAGGAACTCATGACTCCATATTCTTAAAGGAATCCTTTAGAACTGTGCAGTCTTAGGTAGCCATCTTCATACCTCAAGTAGACAGAGGTGGAGTTAACTTTCTCCAGTAGAGTTTAGCATAGGAGGCTAGAGGAGGGTATGGGATTTCCTTAAATCCCCAGTCTTTTCTTCAGTTTTGGGAGAGGGTCTGGTGCTAGCTAATCAGAAGACATGGCCATGCAGTAGATTTTTTGGCGGTGCTCAAAGCTTTAGTTGCCTGAGCATCTGTTGTAGGATTGTGTGCCATGGTATGCACATCTTGAGTGAATTTTGAAAAAAAAAGAAAAAGAAAAAACAACTTAAATGCTAAGACCTATTAAGCTGTTCAAAGCTGCAAAAGGAATGAACACAGAGGAAGGTGTGAGGGATAGATTTATGCTAATTATAGGAATTACAACCTTATTTCCTTGATTAAAGTCAGTGGATCTGCACACTAATTATCTACAAAATATCAGGCATTTTCAGGTGACATTTAGGACACCTTGGTGTCAGTGCCAGCTATGTGTCCATGTTATAAATTAGAGTTTTCACTTTTATCAGTAAAGTCTGATGTTTGGATTGTGGTTCCACGGTCTCTTGCCTTCTATGGGGCTAAGTTCTGTGTATAATTGTAAGTGAGAAAGAGACTTGGTTTCTTTAGGATGGGAAGAAGACATAGCCAAAGGTGGGAGAAAAAAGCTTTGACCACAGAGCATAGCTATGCAATACCCCAGCCCTTTTTTCTCTTCCTCATTAAACAAGAGAACAAGCTCCAATTTTAAAGCAGGATTTTTCCACATTATCTGCATCCTGTTTAGTGACTGAAGCTTAATTTCTTTCTGCCTTCTTCTTTCTCTTTGAGGTACTTAGGGTAATTGTACCCAAACCACCCTAGTTTTCTTTATATATTTTTTGAATTTCTTTACACTTTTTCATAGGTGGGGATTATCTGAATTGTTCCTTCCATACCTACACTCCCATGCCTTCATCCTTCCTGGACCATTTTATACTTTATTTCAATGTAGTAGTAAACATGGGGACATCTACTTGCAACTCAGGCATTCTAAAAAGCACAGAAGTGAATACAGGGAAGAAGATGGTATTTTCCACCATGGAACACTCTAACGATCTGGTGTAAAGATGACCTGGAGTGGACATGATGAATAAGAAGCTGAAGTGCAAACAATCAGTCTCTAGCGATGAGGTGAAGAAATTATTTGGGTTATTTCCCCACAATGATCTGGAACTGTTGGTCTTGGGGAGTATCCTCCCATCATTGCTCATGGAATCTTGGTAACTAATGATTGATATGGTAACTAGAATGCAGGACTAGAAGCCCAGAAGCCTACATTCAGCTTCTGCTATGACTAATGACATGGGACAAATTCTTTCCTTGTCTAGGACCTGAATTTATTATAAAGAATATACTTTCTGTCTTTCTCCTTCATTTTATTGAGGCTTCTCATCTCTTCACAAGCTCTGGCCACATCAGTAGCATTATTTCCTGCCACTGTATGGAAACTAACTTGAGAGTTTGAAGGATGTACTCAGGTTTCCTCCTTAGGTGCATTGATGGCTTCACTGCTCCTCTTCCTGGACTGGGGCTTAAAGGATTGGGTCTGAGTTCAGTCACTCAGTTACTTTGATGACATTGACTTTAGATCAGTGTTCTTGACTTTCTGAGGATTAAATTAGATGTTTAATTTTTCTAACACAGTAAAAACATTTTCTTCAAATGGGACCTTATAAAGCAGATAAGCAGGCAGATAGATAAATGAACAGATAATACACACAGCTGCTTTAGTTGTAGTGGAAGAGCAAGGAGCCATGGTCATTCTGCCACCACTCGCCTGCCCCCAGCTGTGGGGGTCTTGCAGCACTTTTGAGGAGGGGCTTCCATGCCCTATAAGGCTGAGCACCAGGAACCCTTTAGCAGCCTCCCTGGTTAAAATTTGGGGTGGCTGTTCTGGCACATATAATAGTAACCATGATGACAACAGGAGTGTGATGGAATCAGTGAATGACTAACTCTGCTGTTGAATTCCATCTAATTCTCCTGCCTCTTTGTGGCTCAATGGTTGATCACATAATCCTCACACCCAAACCAGCTGAAGGAAGAGCACTCACTTGTTATCTGCTGACTGTGCAAATTTGGGTTTTTGAGTCAGACTTTGCAAGGCCCCTCAGTGTTCTTCCTAGAAGGAAGTCTTCTGAGACTTATCCAAAGTAAGGGATCAAAGACGGCTAGCCTCTACTTTATAAATGAGGAAATTGAGCTTCAGAGAAGATTGGTGATGTGTTCAAGACCTTGGGTTTCCCCAACAGCAAAATCAGTGTTAAAGCATTTATACAGCTTTAAGATGAGTGATATAGTTTGTACATTTGTTAAGCCTTGTCCGTGTTGGTTTATTTCCTCCCCTCATATCAAATTTCTTAGTCATTGACAACGTCCATTTATGAAGGACAGGAGGCATTAAATCTAATTCCCTGCCCATGTGCTAGAATGAATAGACACAAAGAAGTTAAAATTTCATAGGAAGTATAAGAATAGATAAAAATGTATAACTTTACCGTAAGCCAGAAGGGGCAAATTACACAAAAGTCAATTACAAATTTCAAAAGCTCATCTAGTTAGAACAATGTTATGGGTTCTGAAGGATTGGTTGGCAGTCAGTGGGTTGGATTTTAGGAGAGTACTTCTGTCATGAGCATGACTGAGGAGTTAGCATGGGTTAGCATGAAGGTGGTTTGGAGGCAAGCAAACCAGGAGGGTGCTCTCAAAGAGAATGTCACTCAACTGGCCAAAACTGAGAATCCATGAAAGATGCATGGAAAGAAATGTTTGTAAAAGGCCACCATGACAGCCCTTGAAAGGCCAACTGTTTTGACTTGAGTAGTCAATGGGCAGTCAAGGAAGTTTTGTCATCTGAAGTATGAATAGGGCTGTGTGTGAGGACAAGTCATCAGGCAGTGGCATGCGGAGCAGACGGTTGGAAGTTGAGACTATGAAGGCACACTGGTTGAGGCAAGAGGCAACAAGACTCTGTGCCACAATGGTAGCAGTGGAGGATGGAAGTGAAGCTGTTGGAATCAGAGGAGCTTAGAAAGTGAGCTGAAGGCCAGGGTCCAGGCACTCAAAGCTACTTGCAATCTGTGATGGTAATCATGAAAAACAAAACAAAACAAAACAAAACAAACCAGTAAAATCAAGGGTCAGGATGTGTTTTCATCTGTTTTGCGGTGCTATAAAAAATACCAGGCCAGGCTTGGTGGTTCAGCCTGTAATTCCAGCACTTTGGGAGGCCGAGGCGAATGGATTACCTGAGCCCACGGGTTCGAGACCAGCCCAGGCAACTTAGTGAGATCTTGTCTCTACAATAATCAAAAAAATTAGCCAGGTATGGTAGTGCATGCCTGTAGTTCTGGCTACTTGGAAGGCTGAGAAAGAAGGATCGCTGGAGCCCAGCAGATCGAC
Source organism: Carlito syrichta (assembly GCF_000164805.1). Lineage (NCBI taxonomy): Eukaryota > Metazoa > Chordata > Mammalia > Primates > Tarsiidae > Carlito > Carlito syrichta. Next base: position 35,416 of record NW_007076497.1, read on the forward strand.
ACTGGGGTGGCTGTGAGTGTGCCACTGCACTCCAGCCTGGGTGACAGAGTGAGACTCCAACTCAAAACAAAACAAAACAAAACAAAACAAAACAAACAAACAAACAAAAAACCATAGGCTAAATAACTTAGAAAAGAGGTTTATTTGGCTCACGTTTCTGCAACTGTACAAGAAACATGGGACTGACATTTACTTGTGGTGAGGTCTCAGGAAGCTTCCAATTATGGCTAAAGGGGAGAAGGCATGTTGCATGAAGAGGGACAGAGAAAGAACAGACTCTTTTTAACAAGACCTCACAGGAACTAAGAGTGAGAACTCACTGTCTGGAGAATGGAGAATAGCACCAAGTCATTCCCTGAGGGATCTGCCCCCATGATTCAGACACCTCCCACCAGGCCCTACCTCCAACACTGGAGATAAATTTCAATATGAGATTCAGAGGGGACAAATATCCAAATTATATCAGGATGGGTTTTTTAAAATTGCATCTTTTAGGCCACCCAGTCCATTTTGCATCCCTAAAGTGTTAGAAACAGATGAGCAAATGCCAAATCATTCCATTTTAAAGAAACATGAAGCTGGAAAGAGGCTTAAATGTCATCTATTTCACCCCTGTGGCACCAGGCAGAATGGCATCAAAATCATCCCAGACAGATGGTTTACTCGCTCTATTCTAGTGCATCTCCTGGGATGCCACAGGTTTCCTTCTTTATTCCTTCCAGCAGTGGCAAAGGGAAGCTACTATCAGTGAGAGATTGTCTTTTTCTTTCTAATTCTTAAAACTCTTAAGAAATGGGAAGTTCCCATTTATGTCTTGCCAGAATCCTGCTTGCTACAAAGTAAGTCTATTTCATCCTATGTCCTTGGTGGAGATAAATGTGGTTTATATTGTAAAACAGATATGATAACACTCAGGTAAACTAAGAATCTCATTGTGACCAAAATGGCCTTGTGCCTTTCATAGGTAAGTGGCTATATTTTATTCATTGGTTTTATCTTCACTGAGGAAGAGCCAAAGAAATAAAAATACTTCCCTTCCTTGCCCTGTCAAAAAATAATATCCTCTTTCTGAGAGCAGTTTCCAGTCATCTCCTAAATGTGTCTCATTTCTCTGCAATTTTGGAATCAGGTTGTCTTCTGTCAGTGAAGGTGGTACAGGCATGAGAACTGATATTGGAGAAAAAAGACAAGAGAGGTGTCCCGTAAGAACACTCCTAGAATTTGAAGCATGTTAATATTGGAGTTCATTCTCAGGAAAGGAGAGGAGAAGGCTGCAGGAGATCATTGAGTCTGCAGTTGAGTCACTTCTCTCCACTCCTGTGGACGGGGTTGATGGATGTATTATAACAGGATCCCATTTTCCTTCCTCAAGTGCAAAAGGCCCTTCTTTTTCTCTGAGACAAACTGAATATATAACGTAGAAAGATACATAAATTTCCATACAAATATCTTCTTTACCAGCTGTAATTAAGATATTTGCATGTAAAGAGAACACTGTGTTCCCTTGACTTCCTCCTGGTGGGGAATTGTATTTCTCTCATAATCCTCAAAGCCCAAGACTTTGTGATCTGTCTGTGACTAAACAAAGAAGAACAGGAGAAGGGAGCAGAGGACTAGACCAATCAATATAAAGCATCTGAAATTCAGTATTTTAAGCATCGCTTTTACTTCTGATTGTTTCTTTTCTTTTCAGGCTTAGCTAATCTTACAGGACAGAGCTGGAGGTGAGGAGGCAGGTAGAGAGACAGTGTGCAGAGTACCCAGTGACTCTGTAGTCTGGCAGATATTCATTTGAATCCCTGAGCTTCTGCTTAGAGCTATGTGACCTTAGGAAATGTACTTAAATTCTCTAAGCCTTAGGTTCTTCATCTGATTTTTAAAAAAATGAGAACAATGTCTTCTTTTGTGCAGATTAAATAAGATAATGTATTCAAATTGCCTGGTACCCATTAGACACTCAATACATGGTTATTATTATTCTATGTAAGTGAATAAGGTAGAAATTATATATAAGAAATTTTAAGCAATTTTAAGTTACAAGCCAAAGTATTTCTTATGATGGATCTCTAATGCTGGATATTCAAATTAAAAGGGAGAATAACCTACTCCAAGGAATTCAGGAAAATACACAACAGAACCACCCACTCCTTCAGGACAGGTTCAGATATTTGAGTTGATCTATTGGAAGCACTTCTAGGGCTCCAAAGAAAAACTTTTTTTTTTAAACTGTGGAATTAGTAGCTCTAATCAGTAGCTAACTTTTGATAACAGTGGACCATAAATTCTACAGTAGACAAAGGTCTTCAAAATTACAACCTCATTCTCCAGATAGCCTATGTGTTTGCTGCCCCTTGTCATCCCAAAGTGAGATTTCAGTGTCTTGGGTTCTACCCTGAAGACTTGGGGATGGAGAAAAGGCTGGTTTAAGCTCAGCCCTACCACCTTTCTTTTTTCATTTGCCATATGATGGTCTCTGCTCATCATTACGCATAACATAAGATATGCAAGTGCATATGCATAATAAATATGCAAGTGCTTTGCAAACTGTTTGTTTGAGTGCTGCTGGTTTTATCACCACCTCTACTGCCACCATCACTACCACTGTTACCACTATTATAGTTTGTGCTTAGTAAATAACCATGTACACTCTGGGGAAAAAAATGAATTGAGTTTATCAACATCCCAAAGTTGATTGCTAGTGGTGGTCAGTACTCCAGTTCTCCCACTTTAAATATCACCATGATAACCTTGGCTGCCTTTCCTCCATTGAGTCATATTCTCCAGTCCCTTTAGCCAGATTTTGTACCTTTTATTTGAAGCCCAGTTTGTTCTTGTAGTTGGTCATTTTCTTGATCTTTGTATTTATTTTTTCATGTATTTGAGTCACTTGGATAAATGTCTGTTCTATACCTTTCTAAAGCATAAGTTCCTTGAAGACAAAGGAAGCCATCCTATTTTTAGCACAATGATTTTCACATCAAAAGTGCTTAATAAAATTACTTAATTAAAAAATATATAATACTATGTCAGATGTCTGTAATGGGCAAGAAATAATGCCGTCACTGACCTAAACATTCTTACATGGATCCTTATGGGTCCCAACTCATTAGGCACCAGTGGTTAGTATGTGGGGACTCTGGGTGCATACATCTGGAAGACACATTGATGTCACTTAAGGGGCAGCCAACTGGATCTGATTCTCTACGAAAGGCCCAAATATTTGTCTATTAGTAAACAGGATGGAGAGAATGTCTCACAATAACTAAAACATCCATGAGAAAGGAGTTAGCATCATAAGGACGATTTATTAATGCACACAGAGTACCAGATTACTCAAAGGCCACATGATCAAAGCATTTACTCCTAATAAACTAGTCTATGTGGGAAGCCAGATCATAGCAAGAAGGTTACTTAGAGAGAAATAAATCAGAGTCAGAGTGTCAGATAAATAAACAATGACACCCAACCAAGAAAAACAAAAAACAGGGTTCTTGGCTTCCCAGTGGGTTCAGAAATACTCTAAAATCTTTTGCCTTAATCCTTATCTTTTTCTTGTTTAAAGCCAGAAGGAAGTGAATATTGCTACCATTCAATTCCAAGACTCTTTTTTTTTTTTTTTCAGATCTCTATGATCGGCCAGTACCCCTTCTGAGAGATACACTATTTATTTGTCTGTATTAATCAGGGTACAATGAAGCCATGATCACCTAAGAGTCACTCACATTTTTTCAGGCAACCTTGGATCTACATTTATCTTCTGCTGATCTTAAAGAGACCAGTTGTATTTTGTTCCTTTTCAGACATTTGGGATTCACTTTATTGTTACAGTTCCTCATACTTTCCATGTCACTGAATTGTCTTTACACCTAAAAAAATGAGTACCTTTTTTGCTTGTAAATCTTATTACTTGTCACCAAGTATCATATACCCCACGGAGGGTAAATAGATCTCAAGAACCAGTTCTGATTGACTGGTGGTAATTGTCCAGGGTAGAGTGATGAGAATTTGGTGACTACATCTAGGGTCAGTGAAAAAGTGGTGATCTACTGGTGACATCTGTCATGAATGTTAAAAAAAGGGGTTGGTGGCACCTGTGTCCTATTATTTCCATTCCTGGCATATAGCATCCCAATCAGTACTGTCAATTTGGAGATACTTCTGGACCCTGTTGGGCACACTGTAATTTTGACTTCCTACAAGTGGAGGGCTTTTAATACAACATTGGTATGAGTTTATTGAATGCACCTCTGTTGAAGGATCATGTGCAGGGAAAGAGAAAGGAATTTGCCAGGTGGACCTGCATTACTGGGGCTAATTTAGGTTAATACCCGTCACATAGATGGGACTAGCATCTCATTTTCCTAAATAATCTTCTACCAGCCTTTTCCTCACACTTCAATTATGTAGTTTGTTTTATTTTATTTTTTAACTGGTGTGCAGCAAAAATGTCTTGTTTCTGGGTAGATCTTGTTCTCTATTCTACTTTGCCAAGGTTTTTGGTGATCTAGTTACAGCTTTCCCTGTCAGTTCTGTGCCATCATTTTTGTGTCAAACTTTATCAATATGTTAGCAGTATCTTTGAGCATATTTTTGATTTTTTAAAAAGTAAATAGCTCAAGACCTGAGTTTGCCACTAGAGTTCTCCTCTTAAGCAAATGTTGATCCCATGACCAGCATTCTTTGGATATAGTCATTCCATTGTTGTGACTCTACCCACTTGGATTCTTTTCCTACATATATTAACCTTCTTTTTTAAAGTATCTATGAGAGCCCTTAAGAAATGCCTGGAAGAAATTTGGGTAAGCATCTACACTGGTAAACTTGTGGAATCCTGGCTAGAAATGAACTTGCAGGTTACCACTTCAAATCTACTTATTTGACAGGTGAAGACATTGAACCTCAGAGTGAGAAAGAAAGGACAGATGTTTCTCAAGTTTATACATTCAGTGAGTGGTGGAATCAAGACAATAACGTTGGTCTTTTGTCTTGCAGCCTTGGTGTTCCTCTGTAATCATCAAAGTGCTGTGAGGTCGACTGTCTGGCCTGATTATTTCCATTTACACACAAAGAAACTAATGCTCAGAAAGATTAGTTGTTATTCCTCAGATTGCACAATAAATGAGGGGCAGAGTTGGGCTTGCAGTTCAGGCTTATAAGTAAGATTTTTTAAGGAATGTGAGGTCATTTGTGAATAGAAATTTTGAGGGCATGCCTGTACAGTACAGTCTCCATGAGGTTATGTTGAGTTTAGAGTTAGAAATACTAACCTATAATAGTTGCGTTTCATGATTTTTTTTTAATCTAATAAGGCTTTGTGGCAAGGCTATTGAAGGCAAAGGAGGCAAACAATTGGAGTTGAATTTAGGCTGGCCACTCTTGCAAGTAAGGATTCCTTAATTCAGAGTTTGAGATCTCCAATGCCATGTTAAAGCAGGCAGCAGTAAGGTGATTTGAGCCAAGTGTAGTTCAAAAAATGTAACACAGATTTAGTGAAACTGAAGGGTTGTGAAGGGATGTTAGAAGCAAGAAAGACTGTGGTCAGATATAAGGAATGTTTTCCCAGCACCTCTAAATGTGTTGTAGGAAGTAATTGTTTTAATATTTATTGCGAAAGTATATTCTCAAGGACTTCTCTTGACACATGTTTGTTCACAGAACTTTAGGGTTTCTCTAAGGGCAGTATCCATGGCTTATTTTATTAGTCACATAACCCTTGTGCCTAACACAGTACCTGGTATGCTGTAGGCACTCCATAAATGTCCACTAAATGAAATAACTAAGGAGACAGGTAAATTTTTTTGGTGAATGATCTGGGATGATGCTCAAAGACAGGAAAGTTTGGAACACTCAGAAATCACAAAGCCAGTTTCAATAAAGAGGAACTCTAGGGATTGTTCTGCATTATTTTGGTGTAATAAATGGGCTCTGCCACATATTCCCTGATCCACAGGGGTGGCAAAATTAGAAAACTCTAGGGATGGTTTCAGACTTGAGGGGAGTGTAGCACAGTGCTATAGGCAGTTATCCTTATTATGCAAAAATGGAACCAATTATCCTACAAAATAGTGACTTCTCCATCCCCAGTGGGTTTCCAGAAAATCGATATAACCACACTTTAGAGCTGTTATAGAGACATGTGCATTGGATGTAAGCTTGCAGTAAATGATCTCAAAGTTTTGCTTTTCTTCACTTCTGAGATCCTAAAAGCTACCCCTATAACATCAATTGCTTAGGTAAATGTAAAGTGGTATGGTAATTTAAGGACTCATTATTATGTGTACAAGGAACTGTGCCAAGTGTGTTTCTATGATTCCATGAACTATTAGGCCAAATTCGTCATCTCCATGTCTACAAATTCAGTCTGCATCCTTTCTATTTCCCTCATACCTCACTCTCTGTCACCTGCCCTGTCTCCAGCCTGTCTCTTTGTAACGATGCTTATCTTGCTCTGAAGCCTTTCTCGAAGTCTTTCTCCCTTCTTTCTACCCTAAAACCCACAATTCATTCTGCATTAAAGAAAATTCTTCATTTGACCTTTCTGCCCTTTCCAATTTCCATTCGTCTTCTTGAATACTGAAATAAGTAATTTTCATCTTCTGTCTTAATTTTTGGGCTTCTGATCTTACCACTTCATTGAATCTGTGGTTTGGAGGTCACTAATTATCTCATCGTGGTCAAATTTAAATGTCTTTCTTCAAGTCTAATCTTTTCTGAACTATCTGTGAATGACATTTTTAATAACTGCTCCATTCTCTCCCCTCACCCGCCAACACTGCATAATAATATTCTTATTGAAGCCGGGCTCGTTGGCTCAGCCTGAATCCCACGCATTTGGGAGGCTGAGGTGAGTGGATTGCCTGAGCCCGCGGGTTCGAGACCTGCCTGGGCAACTTGGCGAGACCTCATCTCT